>NW_027152650.1:0-41010 GCF_040937935.1 Hyperolius riggenbachi
GAAGCTGTAACTTTCATCCCAGAACATAGTTTAGGGGCCATTACCTCTTCAACTATAGTCATTTTTCTTTCGATTGCAAACGTAACCAGTTTTTCAATGGTGTAATGGTTTAACATAGAAAACTTACCGTTGGCTCTCGATTCTAATCTATCACTCCGATTTGCAAACGGATTTCACTGAAGCTGTAACTTTCATCCCAGAACATAGTTTAGGGGCCATTACCTCTTCAACTATAGTCATTTTTCTTTCGATTGCAAACGTAACCAGTTTTTCAATGGTGTAATGGTTTAACATAGAAAACTTACCGTTGGCTCTCGATTCTAATCTATCACTCCGATTTGCAAACGGATTTCACTGAAGCTGTAACTTTCATCCCAGAACATAGTTTAGGGGCCATTACCTCTTCAACTATAGTCATTTTTCTTTCGATTGCAAACGTAACCAGTTTTTCAATGGTGTAATGGTTTAACATAGAAAACTTACCGTTGGCTCTCGATTCTAATCTATCACTCCGATTTGCAAACGGATTTCACTGAAGCTGTAACTTTCATCCCAGAACATAGTTTAGGGGCCATTACCTCTTCAACTATAGTCATTTTTCTTTCGATTGCAAACGTAACCAGTTTTTCAATGGTGTAATGGTTTAACATAGAAAACTTACCGTTGGCTCTCGATTCTAATCTATCACTCCGATTTGCAAACGGATTTCACTGAAGCTGTAACTTTCATCCCAGAACATAGTTTAGGGGCCATTACCTCTTCAACTATAGTCATTTTTCTTTCGATTGCAAACGTAACCAGTTTTTCAATGGTGTAATGGTTTAACATAGAAAACTTACCGTTGGCTCTCGATTCTAATCTATCACTCCGATTTGCAAACGGATTTCACTGAAGCTGTAACTTTCATCCCAGAACATAGTTTAGGGGCCATTACCTCTTCAACTATAGTCATTTTTCTTTCGATTGCAAACGTAACCAGTTTTTCAATGGTGTAATGGTTTAACATAGAAAACTTACCGTTGGCTCTCGATTCTAATCTATCACTCCGATTTGCAAACGGATTTCACTGAAGCTGTAACTTTCATCCCAGAACATAGTTTAGGGGCCATTACCTCTTCAACTATAGTCATTTTTCTTTCGATTGCAAACGTAACCAGTTTTTCAATGGTGTAATGGTTTAACATAGAAAACTTACCGTTGGCTCTCGATTCTAATCTATCACTCCGATTTGCAAACGGATTTCACTGAAGCTGTAACTTTCATCCCAGAACATAGTTTAGGGGCCATTACCTCTTCAACTATAGTCATTTTTCTTTCGATTGCAAACGTAACCAGTTTTTCAATGGTCGTAATGGTTTAACATAGAAAACTTACCGTTGGCTCTCGATTCTAATCTATCACTCCGATTTGCAAACGGATTTCACTGAAGCTGTAACTTTCATCCCAGAACATAGTTTAGGGGCCATTACCTCTTCAACTATAGTCATTTTTCTTTCGATTGCAAACGTAACCAGTTTTTCAATGGTGTAATGGTTTAACATAGAAAACTTACCGTTGGCTCTCGATTCTAATCTATCACTCCGATTTGCAAACGGATTTCACTGAAGCTGTAACTTTCATCCCAGAACATAGTTTAGGGGCCATTACCTCTTCAACTATAGTCATTTTTCTTTCGATTGCAAACGTAACCAGTTTTTCAATGGTGTAATGGTTTAACATAGAAAACTTACCGTTGGCTCTCGATTCTAATCTATCACTCCGATTTGCAAACGGATTTCACTGAAGCTGTAACTTTCATCCCAGAACATAGTTTAGGGGCCATTACCTCTTCAACTATAGTCATTTTTCTTTCGATTGCAAACGTAACCAGTTTTTCAATGGTGTAATGGTTTAACATAGAAAACTTACCGTTGGCTCTCGATTCTAATCTATCACTCCGATTTGCAAACGGATTTCACTGAAGCTGTAACTTTCATCCCAGAACATAGTTTAGGGGCCATTACCTCTTCAACTATAGTCATTTTTCTTTCGATTGCAAACGTAACCAGTTTTTCAATGGTGTAATGGTTTAACATAGAAAACTTACCGTTGGCTCTCGATTCTAATCTATCACTCCGATTTGCAAACGGATTTCACTGAAGCTGTAACTTTCATCCCAGAACATAGTTTAGGGGCCATTACCTCTTCAACTATAGTCATTTTTCTTTCGATTGCAAACGTAACCAGTTTTTCAATGGTGTAATGGTTTAACATAGAAAACTTACCGTTGGCTCTCGATTCTAATCTATCACTCCGATTTGCAAACGGATTTCACTGAAGCTGTAACTTTCATCCCAGAACATAGTTTAGGGGCCATTACCTCTTCAACTATAGTCATTTTTCTTTCGATTGCAAACGTAACCAGTTTTTCAATGGTGTAATGGTTTAACATAGAAAACTTACCGTTGGCTCTCGATTCTAATCTATCACTCCGATTTGCAAACGGATTTCACTGAAGCTGTAACTTTCATCCCAGAACATAGTTTAGGGGCCATTACCTCTTCAACTATAGTCATTTTTCTTTCGATTGCAAACGTAACCAGTTTTTCAATGGTGTAATGGTTTAACATAGAAAACTTACCGTTGGCTCTCGATTCTAATCTATCACTCCGATTTGCAAACGGATTTCACTGAAGCTGTAACTTTCATCCCAGAACATAGTTTAGGGGCCATTACCTCTTCAACTATAGTCATTTTTCTTTCGATTGCAAACGTAACCAGTTTTTCAATGGTGTAATGGTTTAACATAGAAAACTTACCGTTGGCTCTCGATTCTAATCTATCACTCCGATTTGCAAACGGATTTCACTGAAGCTGTAACTTTCATCCCAGAACATAGTTTAGGGGCCATTACCTCTTCAACTATAGTCATTTTTCTTTCGATTGCAAACGTAACCAGTTTTTCAATGGTGTAATGGTTTAACATAGAAAACTTACCGTTGGCTCTCGATTCTAATCTATCACTCCGATTTGCAAACGGATTTCACTGAAGCTGTAACTTTCATCCCAGAACATAGTTTAGGGGCCATTACCTCTTCAACTATAGTCATTTTTCTTTCGATTGCAAACGTAACCAGTTTTTCAATGGTGTAATGGTTTAACATAGAAAACTTACCGTTGGCTCTCGATTCTAATCTATCACTCCGATTTGCAAACGGATTTCACTGAAGCTGTAACTTTCATCCCAGAACATAGTTTAGGGGCCATTACCTCTTCAACTATAGTCATTTTTCTTTCGATTGCAAACGTAACCAGTTTTTCAATGGTGTAATGGTTTAACATAGAAAACTTACCGTTGGCTCTCGATTCTAATCTATCACTCCGATTTGCAAACGGATTTCACTGAAGCTGTAACTTTCATCCCAGAACATAGTTTAGGGGCCATTACCTCTTCAACTATAGTCATTTTTCTTTCGATTGCAAACGTAACCAGTTTTTCAATGGTGTAATGGTTTAACATAGAAAACTTACCGTTGGCTCTCGATTCTAATCTATCACTCCGATTTGCAAACGGATTTCACTGAAGCTGTAACTTTCATCCCAGAACATAGTTTAGGGGCCATTACCTCTTCAACTATAGTCATTTTTCTTTCGATTGCAAACGTAACCAGTTTTTCAATGGTGTAATGGTTTAACATAGAAAACTTACCGTTGGCTCTCGATTCTAATCTATCACTCCGATTTGCAAACGGATTTCACTGAAGCTGTAACTTTCATCCCAGAACATAGTTTAGGGGCCATTACCTCTTCAACTATAGTCATTTTTCTTTCGATTGCAAACGTAACCAGTTTTTCAATGGTGTAATGGTTTAACATAGAAAACTTACCGTTGGCTCTCGATTCTAATCTATCACTCCGATTTGCAAACGGATTTCACTGAAGCTGTAACTTTCATCCCAGAACATAGTTTAGGGGCCATTACCTCTTCAACTATAGTCATTTTTCTTTCGATTGCAAACGTAACCAGTTTTTCAATGGTGTAATGGTTTAACATAGAAAACTTACCGTTGGCTCTCGATTCTAATCTATCACTCCGATTTGCAAACGGATTTCACTGAAGCTGTAACTTTCATCCCAGAACATAGTTTAGGGGCCATTACCTCTTCAACTATAGTCATTTTTCTTTCGATTGCAAACGTAACCAGTTTTTCAATGGTGTAATGGTTTAACATAGAAAACTTACCGTTGGCTCTCGATTCTAATCTATCACTCCGATTTGCAAACGGATTTCACTGAAGCTGTAACTTTCATCCCAGAACATAGTTTAGGGGCCATTACCTCTTCAACTATAGTCATTTTTCTTTCGATTGCAAACGTAACCAGTTTTTCAATGGTGTAATGGTTTAACATAGAAAACTTACCGTTGGCTCTCGATTCTAATCTATCACTCCGATTTGCAAACGGATTTCACTGAAGCTGTAACTTTCATCCCAGAACATAGTTTAGGGGCCATTACCTCTTCAACTATAGTCATTTTTCTTTCGATTGCAAACGTAACCAGTTTTTCAATGGTGTAATGGTTTAACATAGAAAACTTACCGTTGGCTCTCGATTCTAATCTATCACTCCGATTTGCAAACGGATTTCACTGAAGCTGTAACTTTCATCCCAGAACATAGTTTAGGGGCCATTACCTCTTCAACTATAGTCATTTTTCTTTCGATTGCAAACGTAACCAGTTTTTCAATGGTGTAATGGTTTAACATAGAAAACTTACCGTTGGCTCTCGATTCTAATCTATCACTCCGATTTGCAAACGGATTTCACTGAAGCTGTAACTTTCATCCCAGAACATAGTTTAGGGGCCATTACCTCTTCAACTATAGTCATTTTTCTTTCGATTGCAAACGTAACCAGTTTTTCAATGGTGTAATGGTTTAACATAGAAAACTTACCGTTGGCTCTCGATTCTAATCTATCACTCCGATTTGCAAACGGATTTCACTGAAGCTGTAACTTTCATCCCAGAACATAGTTTAGGGGCCATTACCTCTTCAACTATAGTCATTTTTCTTTCGATTGCAAACGTAACCAGTTTTTCAATGGTGTAATGGTTTAACATAGAAAACTTACCGTTGGCTCTCGATTCTAATCTATCACTCCGATTTGCAAACGGATTTCACTGAAGCTGTAACTTTCATCCCAGAACATAGTTTAGGGGCCATTACCTCTTCAACTATAGTCATTTTTCTTTCGATTGCAAACGTAACCAGTTTTTCAATGGTGTAATGGTTTAACATAGAAAACTTACCGTTGGCTCTCGATTCTAATCTATCACTCCGATTTGCAAACGGATTTCACTGAAGCTGTAACTTTCATCCCAGAACATAGTTTAGGGGCCATTACCTCTTCAACTATAGTCATTTTTCTTTCGATTGCAAACGTAACCAGTTTTTCAATGGTGTAATGGTTTAACATAGAAAACTTACCGTTGGCTCTCGATTCTAATCTATCACTCCGATTTGCAAACGGATTTCACTGAAGCTGTAACTTTCATCCCAGAACATAGTTTAGGGGCCATTACCTCTTCAACTATAGTCATTTTTCTTTCGATTGCAAACGTAACCAGTTTTTCAATGGTGTAATGGTTTAACATAGAAAACTTACCGTTGGCTCTCGATTCTAATCTATCACTCCGATTTGCAAACGGATTTCACTGAAGCTGTAACTTTCATCCCAGAACATAGTTTAGGGGCCATTACCTCTTCAACTATAGTCATTTTTCTTTCGATTGCAAACGTAACCAGTTTTTCAATGGTGTAATGGTTTAACATAGAAAACTTACCGTTGGCTCTCGATTCTAATCTATCACTCCGATTTGCAAACGGATTTCACTGAAGCTGTAACTTTCATCCCAGAACATAGTTTAGGGGCCATTACCTCTTCAACTATAGTCATTTTTCTTTCGATTGCAAACGTAACCAGTTTTTCAATGGTGTAATGGTTTAACATAGAAAACTTACCGTTGGCTCTCGATTCTAATCTATCACTCCGATTTGCAAACGGATTTCACTGAAGCTGTAACTTTCATCCCAGAACATAGTTTAGGGGCCATTACCTCTTCAACTATAGTCATTTTTCTTTCGATTGCAAACGTAACCAGTTTTTCAATGGTGTAATGGTTTAACATAGAAAACTTACCGTTGGCTCTCGATTCTAATCTATCACTCCGATTTGCAAACGGATTTCACTGAAGCTGTAACTTTCATCCCAGAACATAGTTTAGGGGCCATTACCTCTTCAACTATAGTCATTTTTCTTTCGATTGCAAACGTAACCAGTTTTTCAATGGTGTAATGGTTTAACATAGAAAACTTACCGTTGGCTCTCGATTCTAATCTATCACTCCGATTTGCAAACGGATTTCACTGAAGCTGTAACTTTCATCCCAGAACATAGTTTAGGGGCCATTACCTCTTCAACTATAGTCATTTTTCTTTCGATTGCAAACGTAACCAGTTTTTCAATGGTGTAATGGTTTAACATAGAAAACTTACCGTTGGCTCTCGATTCTAATCTATCACTCCGATTTGCAAACGGATTTCACTGAAGCTGTAACTTTCATCCCAGAACATAGTTTAGGGGCCATTACCTCTTCAACTATAGTCATTTTTCTTTCGATTGCAAACGTAACCAGTTTTTCAATGGTGTAATGGTTTAACATAGAAAACTTACCGTTGGCTCTCGATTCTAATCTATCACTCCGATTTGCAAACGGATTTCACTGAAGCTGTAACTTTCATCCCAGAACATAGTTTAGGGGCCATTACCTCTTCAACTATAGTCATTTTTCTTTCGATTGCAAACGTAACCAGTTTTTCAATGGTGTAATGGTTTAACATAGAAAACTTACCGTTGGCTCTCGATTCTAATCTATCACTCCGATTTGCAAACGGATTTCACTGAAGCTGTAACTTTCATCCCAGAACATAGTTTAGGGGCCATTACCTCTTCAACTATAGTCATTTTTCTTTCGATTGCAAACGTAACCAGTTTTTCAATGGTGTAATGGTTTAACATAGAAAACTTACCGTTGGCTCTCGATTCTAATCTATCACTCCGATTTGCAAACGGATTTCACTGAAGCTGTAACTTTCATCCCAGAACATAGTTTAGGGGCCATTACCTCTTCAACTATAGTCATTTTTCTTTCGATTGCAAACGTAACCAGTTTTTCAATGGTGTAATGGTTTAACATAGAAAACTTACCGTTGGCTCTCGATTCTAATCTATCACTCCGATTTGCAAACGGATTTCACTGAAGCTGTAACTTTCATCCCAGAACATAGTTTAGGGGCCATTACCTCTTCAACTATAGTCATTTTTCTTTCGATTGCAAACGTAACCAGTTTTTCAATGGTGTAATGGTTTAACATAGAAAACTTACCGTTGGCTCTCGATTCTAATCTATCACTCCGATTTGCAAACGGATTTCACTGAAGCTGTAACTTTCATCCCAGAACATAGTTTAGGGGCCATTACCTCTTCAACTATAGTCATTTTTCTTTCGATTGCAAACGTAACCAGTTTTTCAATGGTGTAATGGTTTAACATAGAAAACTTACCGTTGGCTCTCCATTCTAATCTATCACTCCGATTTGCAAACGGATTTCACTGAAGCTGTAACTTTCATCCCAGAACATAGTTTAGGGGCCATTACCTCTTCAACTATAGTCATTTTTCTTTCGATTGCAAACGTAACCAGTTTTTCAATGGGTGTAATGGTTTAACATAGAAAACTTACCGTTGGCTCTCGATTCTAATCTATCACTCCGATTTGCAAACGGATTTCACTGAAGCTGTAACTTTCATCCCAGAACATAGTTTAGGGGCCATTACCTCTTCAACTATAGTCATTTTTCTTTCGATTGCAAACGTAACCAGTTTTTCAATGGTGTAATGTTTAACATAGAAAACTTACCGTTGGCCTCTCGATTCTAATCTATCACTCCGATTTGCAAACGGATTTCACTGAAGCTGTAACTTTCATCCCAGAACATAGTTTAGGGGCCATTACCTCTTCAACTAAAGTCATTTTTCTTTCGATTGCAAACGTAACCAGTTTTTCAATGGTGTAATGGTTTAACATAGAAAACTTACCGTTGGCTCTCGATTCTAATCTATCACTCCGATTTGCAAACGGATTTCACTGAAGCTGTAACTTTCATCCCAGAACATAGTTTAGGGGCCATTACCTCTTCAACTATAGTCATTTTTCTTTCGATTGCAAACGTAACCAGTTTTTCAATGGTGTAATGGTTTAACATAGAAAACTTACCGTTGGCTCTCGATTCTAATCTATCACTCCGATTTGCAAACGGATTTCACTGAAGCTGTAACTTTCATCCCAGAACATAGTTTAGGGGCCATTACCTCTTCAACTATAGTCATTTTTCTTTCGATTGCAAACGTAACCAGTTTTTCAATGGTGTAATGGTTTAACATAGAAAACTTACCGTTGGCTCTCGATTCTAATCTATCACTCCGATTTGCAAACGGATTTCACTGAAGCTGTAACTTTCATCCCAGAACATAGTTTAGGGGCCATTACCTCTTCAACTATAGTCATTTTTCTTTCGATTGCAAACGTAACCAGTTTTTCAATGGTGTAATGGTTTAACATAGAAAACTTACCGTTGGCTCTCGATTCTAATCTATCACTCCGATTTGCAAACGGATTTCACTGAAGCCTGTAACTTTCATCCCAGAACATAGTTTAGGGGCCATTACCTCTTCAACTATAGTCATTTTTCTTTCGATTGCAAACGTAACCAGTTTTTCAATGGTGTAATGGTTTAACATAGAAAACTTACCGTTGGCTCTCGATTCTAATCTATCACTCCGATTTGCAAACGGATTTCACTGAAGCTGTAACTTTCATCCCAGAACATAGTTTAGGGGCCATTACCTCTTCAACTATAGTCATTTTTCTTTCGGATTGCAAACGTAACCAGTTTTTCAATGGTGTAATGGTTTAACATAGAAAACTTACCGTTGGCTCTCGATTCTAATCTATCACTCCGATTTGCAAACGGATTTCACTGAAGCTGTAACTTTCATCCCAGAACATAGTTTAGGGGCCATTACCTCTTCAACTATAGTCATTTTTCTTTCGATTGCAAACGTAACCAGTTTTTCAATGGTGTAATGGTTTAACATAGAAAACTTACCGTTGGCTCTCGATTCTAATCTATCACTCCGATTTGCAAACGGATTTCACTGAAGCTGTAACTTTCATCCCAGAACATAGTTTAGGGGCCATTACCTCTTCAACTATAGTCATTTTTCTTTCGATTGCAAACGTAACCAGTTTTTCAATGTGTAATGGTTTAACATAGAAAACTTACCGTTGGCTCTCGATTCTAATCTATCACTCCGATTTGCAAACGGATTTCACTGAAGCTGTAACTTTCATCCCAGAACATAGTTTAGGGGCCATTACCTCTTCAACTATAGTCATTTTTCTTTCGATTGCAAACGTAACCAGTTTTTCAATGGTGTAATGGTTTAACATAGAAAACTTACCGTTGGCTCTCGATTCTAATCTATCACTCCGATTTGCAAACGGATTTCACTGAAGCTGTAACTTTCATCCCAGAACATAGTTTAGGGGCCATTACCTCTTCAACTATAGTCATTTTCTTTCGATTGCAAACGTAACCAGTTTTTCAATGGTGTAATGGTTTAACATAGAAAACTTACCGTTGGCTCTCGATTCTAATCTATCACTCCGATTTGCAAACGGATTTCACTGAAGCTGTAACTTTCATCCCAGAACATAGTTTAGGGGCCATTACCTCTTCAACTATAGTCATTTTCTTTCGATTGCAACGTAACCAGTTTTTCAATGGTGTAATGGTTTAACATAGAAAACTTACCGTTGGCTCTCGATTCTAATCTATCACTCCGATTGCAAACGGATTTCACTGAAGCTGTAACTTTCATCCCAGAACATAGTTTAGGGGCCATTACCTCTTCAACTATAGTCATTTTTCTTTCGATTGCAAACGTAACCAGTTTTTCAATGGTGTAATGGTTTAACATAGAAAACTTACCGTTGGCTCTAGATTCTAATCTATCACTCCGATTTGCAAACGGATTTCACTGAAGCTGTAACTTTCATCCCAGAACATAGTTTAGGGGCCATTACTTCTTCAACTATAGTCATTTTTCTTTCGATTGCAACGTAACCAGTTTTTCAATGGTGTAATGGTTTAACATAGAAAACTTACCGTTGGCTCTCGATTCTAATCTATCACTCCGATTTGCAAACGGATTTCACTGAAGCTGTAACTTTCATCCCAGAACATAGTTTAGGGGCCATTACCTCTTCAACTATAGTCATTTTTCTTTCGATTGCAAACGTAACCAGTTTTTCAATGGTGTAATGGTTTAACATAGAAAACTTACCGTTGGCTCTCGATTCTAATCTATCACTCCGATTTGCAAACGGATTTCACTGAAGCTGTAACTTTCATCCCAGAACATAGTTTAGGGGCCATTACCTCTTCAACTATAGTCATTTTTCTTTCGATTGCAAACGTAACCAGTTTTTCAATGGTGTAATGGTTTAACATAGAAAACTTACCGTTGGCTCTCGATTCTAATCTATCACTCCGATTTGCAAACGGATTTCACTGAAGCTGTAACTTTCATCCCAGAACATAGTTTAGGGGCCATTACCTCTTCAACTATAGTCATTTTTCTTTCGATTGCAAACGTAACCAGTTTTTCAATGGTGTAATGGTTTTAACATAGAAAACTTACCGTTGGCTCTCGATTCTAATCTATCACTCCGATTTGCAAACGGATTTCACTGAAGCTGTAACTTTCATCCCAGAACATAGTTTAGGGGCCATTACCTCTTCAACTATAGTCATTTTTCTTTCGATTGCAAACGTAACCAGTTTTTCAATGGTTGTAATGGTTTAACATAGAAAACTTACCGTTGGCTCTCGATTCTAATCTATCACTCCGATTTGCAAACGGATTTCACTGAAGCTGTAACTTTCATCCCAGAACATAGTTTAGGGGCCATTACCTCTTCAACTATAGTCATTTTTCTTTCGATTGCAAACGTAACCAGTTTTTCAATGGTGTAATGGTTTAACATAGAAACTTACCGTTGGCTCTCGATTCTAATCTATCACTCCGATTTGCAAACGGATTTCACTGAAGCTGTAACTTTCATCCCAGAACATAGTTTAGGGGCCATTACCTCTTCAACTATAGTCATTTTTCTTTCGATTGCAAACGTAACCAGTTTTTCAATGGTGTAATGGTTTAACATAGAAAACTTACCGTTGGCTCTCGATTCTAATCTATCACTCCGATTTGCAAAACGGATTTCACTGAAGCTGTAACTTTCATCCCAGAACATAGTTTAGGGGCCATTACCTCTTCAACTATAGTCATTTTTCTTTCGATTGCAAACGTAACCAGTTTTTCAATGGTGTAATGGTTTAACATAGAAAACTTACCGTTGGCTCTAGATTCTAATCTATCACTCCGATTTGCAAACGGATTTCACTGAAGCTGTAACTTTCATCCCAGAACATAGTTTAGGGGCCATTACTTCATCAACTATAGTCATTTTTCTTTCGATTGCAAACGTAACCAGTTTTTCAATGGTGTAATGGTTTAACATAGAAAACTTACCGTTGGCTCTCGATTCTAATCTATCACTCCGATTTGCAAACGGATTTCACTGAAGCTGTAACTTTCATCCCAGAACATAGTTTAGGGGCCATTACCTCTTCAACTATAGTCATTTTTCTTTCGATTGCAAACGTAACCAGTTTTTCAATGGTGTAATGGTTTAACATAGAAAACTTACCGTTGGCTCTCGATTCTAATCTATCACTCCGATTTGCAAACGGATTTCACTGAAGCTGTAACTTTCATCCCAGAACATAGTTTAGGGGCCATTACCTCTTCAACTATAGTCATTTTTCTTTCGATTGCAAACGTAACCAGTTTTTCAATGGTGTAATGGTTTAACATAGAAAACTTACCGTTGGCTCTCGATTCTAATCTATCACTCCGATTTGCAAACGGATTTCACTGAAGCTGTAACTTTCATCCCAGAACATAGTTTAGGGGCCATTACCTCTTCAACTATAGTCATTTTTCTTTCGATTGCAAACGTAACCAGTTTTTCAATGGTGTAATGGTTTAACATAGAAAACTTACCGTTGGCTCTCGATTCTAATCTATCACTCCGATTTGCAAACGGATTTCACTGAAGCTGTAACTTTCATCCCAGAACATAGTTTAGGGGCCATTACCTCTTCAACTATAGTCATTTTTCTTTCGATTGCAAACGTAACCAGTTTTTCAATGGTGTAATGGTTTAACATAGAAAACTTACCGTTGGCTCTCGATTCTAATCTATCACTCCGATTTGCAAACGGATTTCACTGAAGCTGTAACTTTCATCCCAGAACATAGTTTAGGGGCCATTACCTCTTCAACTATAGTCATTTTTCTTTCGATTGCAAACGTAACCAGTTTTTCAATGGTGTAATGGTTTAACATAGAAAACTTACCGTTGGCTCTCGATTCTAATCTATCACTCCGATTTGCAAACGGATTTCACTGAAGCTGTAACTTTCATCCCAGAACATAGTTTAGGGGCCATTACCTCTTCAACTATAGTCATTTTTCTTTCGATTGCAAACGTAACCAGTTTTTCAATGGTGTAATGGTTTAACATAGAAAACTTACCGTTGGCTCTCGATTCTAATCTATCACTCCGATTTGCAAACGGATTTCACTGAAGCTGTAACTTTCATCCCAGAACATAGTTTAGGGGCCATTACCTCTTCAACTATAGTCATTTTTCTTTCGATTGCAAACGTAACCAGTTTTTCAATGGTGTAATGGTTTAACATAGAAAACTTACCGTTGGCTCTCGATTCTAATCTATCACTCCGATTTGCAAACGGATTTCACTGAAGCTGTAACTTTCATCCCAGAACATAGTTTAGGGGCCATTACCTCTTCAACTATAGTCATTTTTCTTTCGATTGCAAACGTAACCAGTTTTTCAATGGTGTAATGGTTTAACATAGAAAACTTACCGTTGGCTCTCGATTCTAATCTATCACTCCGATTTGCAAACGGATTTCACTGAAGCTGTAACTTTCATCCCAGAACATAGTTTAGGGGCCATTACCTCTTCAACTATAGTCATTTTTCTTTCGATTGCAAACGTAACCAGTTTTTCAATGGTGTAATGGTTTAACATAGAAAACTTACCGTTGGCTCTCGATTCTAATCTATCACTCCGATTTGCAAACGGATTTCACTGAAGCTGTAACTTTCATCCCAGAACATAGTTTAGGGGCCATTACCTCTTCAACTATAGTCATTTTTCTTTCGTTCCAAGGGTGTTTATTAAAAGGTAAAACACATAATATACAGAAATCTCGCACATGTTCCCCACATGTGGGGAGTAGCGCATAACAATTTAACATTTCAAGAAGGACATAGACACATTATTACAACCACAATGTGAATATTTGGCTTATGTTTTGCTATGGTGATTGTCCGAACATTGATAGTGTTTTAACTAGAGTGAACACTTATTGACTGGAAAGAATGGGGAATAGAGGGGTAGAGGGGAGGAAAGATCTGGGTGGGGAGGAAGGTGGATAAAAGGAAACACCATGGGTGGGATTACCACATCATTCCAATGGTGATTACCAGTGGGAAGGAGTAGGAGAGGTGGAAAAGGTGGTGTGGGGGGGGGGAAGGGGAGTTGAGTTGAGTTACAACCTGTTGTTGGTATATTTGTAAATCATTCCACGACAGGCAGCTCCGACCACAGCAGAGCCAAACCATCCAAGCTATATAACTTCATCCCATCATCGTCTCGCCAGGGGCCTTGACATCACTTGTTCTTGGCTAAAATGAGTGCAATACATGCGATAGTCCTAAGTTAGACTGCCACTGGATCCAGGGATCCCATACTTTGAAAAAGACCTCTAGTGTATCAAATATTTTAGCTCTGATCTGTTCAGATACCATAGTTTTATTAAGTTCTGTGAAAACTGTATCAACATAGAGAGCCTCACTTCTCCACTGGGCTGCCAGATGTCTTTTTGCCTGAGATGCAATATATTGAACCAGTTTATGTGTGGCGAATTTGAGGGAGCTAGGTCTATTGCCCAACAATAAAACTGTAGGATCTAAATCTATCTGTAAATTCAATATTAATTGTATTTTGGTCCATACTCCTCTCCAAAACTGCTGAGCTTTAGGGCACGCCCACCAGATATGCCACATATCTCCGACTTGGGAACAATTACGAAAGCATAAAGGAGAGTTGGCAGAATTAAAGATATGTAGCTTCCATGGTGTTAAATATACTCTATGGAGTAATCTAATGGAGGTCTCTATGGACGAATAAAAAAGTGAGCCTCTGGTCAGTGTAGAACAGCAGTGGGTCCATTTTTCATCTGTTAATTCAATGTTGCAGTCTTTTTCCCAGTCAAGTTGACATTTTAATTTACCATCTATTGTGGGGTGGGATAGTATGCCGTATAGATGAGAGATACCTCCTCTATCTAGGGCTTGATTTTTGCATCTGACCTCGAATTGAGAATAGGTGAGTATCTCATTTTTTGGGTCAATGGTCTGTAAAAATTTAAAGATGTTATCTAGATGAATCCATTCTGAGCGAGGTACATTATGTGTTTTAATTAATTGTGTGGGTTTAGATATTTTAAATGTGGTTAAAAATTTTCCCACTGTAACTAGCCCTTTCTGGATCCACCATTTATATATGCTTGTATTCCATCCCAGTGGAAAATCTGGGTTTCTAAAAATTCGGGTCATGCATGAAGTAGGAGATTGTAGAGTATATAGAAATCTATTTTTGGACCATATGCTCAAGGAATGTGCTGATATTGGGGATCTTTGTTTAATGATCTTTAAGGGGATTGTGCGCGCCCACATGGCTCCCGAGAGAGATAGAGGAAACATAAGGGAGGATTCGATGTCGACCCATAGAGGAGATTCCAGTGGGCCCGCATTGGAAACAGCCAATTGTGTGATCTGTGCAGCTTTATAATAGTTGTAGTATAGGGGGGCATTTAGACCTCCCAGGTCCCTGGACCTGGCCAGTGTGATATATTTAATGCGGGCTTTCCTGTTTCTCCATATGAATCGTTGGGTTAGCGCTTGGAGATGTTTTATGGGGCCTCTTGTGATAGGAATTGGTAGGGATCTGAACAGATACAGAAGTCTGGGTAATAAGGTCATGCGAATGGCGGAGACTCTTCCTAGCATCGATATAGGATATTTGCTCCATGATTCAATATCTTGAGAGAGTTTAAGATACATAGGGGTATAGTTAGAATTATATAGTTTATCTGGATCCAGCGTGAGCTTAATCCCCAAGTAGTTTATATATTGTGACTGATATTGCAACCCAGAGGAAGTAGCCAGGCGGAGTGCCTGGGATTTTGATGTGTTCATAACCATCAACTCTGATTTTTCTAAGTTCAATTTAAAACCCGAGAATGGGGAGAATTGTTGAATTATATCTAAAAGGTTTGGGATTGATTTTTCAGGGGAGGTGAGAGTTAGCAGAATATCGTCGGCAAATAGGGATAATTTATACTCTTTCGAGCCGACCCAGACACCCTCAACATCAGGAGATCTGCGAATCATCTCGGCAAGAGGTTCCATAACAAGTGCAAAAATGGCAGGTGACAATGGGCATCCCTGTCTTGTGCCACGCTGTATTGGGAAGGATTTTCTATATACAGCTGGTATTTTTACTGAGGCATATGGACTAGAGTATAAGGCGTTTATGGCCTTGAGATAGTTGCCTTCAAAGCCGTATTTCTGCAGGACTGCCTCCATGTATGGCCATTTTATAAGGTCAAATGCCTTTTCCATATCAAGGGCAAGGATGGCCATACATGTGGCAGTCCTCTTGCAATGGTGCTGAAGATTCAGGATTTTCCTGATGTTATCTGGTGCCTGTCTTTTAGGAATAAATCCAACCTGATCACGATGTATCAGGGCAGGCAGAATCCGATTTAATCTCTCTACTAGGATTGAAGTAAGGATCTTGTAATCGACTCCTAGGAGAGATATAGGACGGTAATTTTTAATAAGAAGTGGGTCTCTCTGTGGCTTGGGTATGACCACAATTGATGAGGTAAGGAATTCCGTTGGGGGGGCGTTGCCTTTCATTATGTGGTTATAAAATTTTAGCATGTGTGGGGCCAAATTACTTTCATATTTTTTATAGTATAGGGCCGTAAGCCCATCTGGTCCAGGCGCCTTAGATCTTTTGGTCTTTTTAATAGCAAGATGAAGTTCTTCTAGTGAAATATCAGAGTTGAGGGTTTTTATAGTATCCTCTGACAGGGTTTTTTTAATGGTTTGGTCCAGGAAGGTCTGCCTCTGTTGGGAGGCGAGGTCAGGGTTGTCGTCACTGTACAGTAATTTATAATACTCAGAGAAAGCATCGTGTATTTTGTCAGGATTAGCCGTGACTTTCCCATCTTTGTCTCTGATTTTAAGAACATGGTTGACAGTTTGTTGGGCCCTCAGCCTGGCCGCCAGCCACCTCTTAGGCTTATTAAGCTGATCATATGAGGAAGCTGCCGACCAGCGCAGGGCCTTCTCAGTGTCAGATTCAAGGATTGTGTCAATTTGCAATTGGAGGTCCTTAATCTGTTTCAGGCAGAAGCGAGAGGGGTGTTGTTGGTTCGCCAAATGAAGCTTTGTAATTTTAAATTGGAGGTTAGATATTATTTCTCTACGCTCCTTCTTGAATTTGGAGGCTAATTGGATGAAGGTGCCTCTAATGACTGCCTTGTGGGCAAGCCATATTGTGGCAGGAGAAATGTCTTCCTTGGCATTTATGTCAAAATACTCTGACATAGAAGACTCTATCTGGGCCTCAATCTCAGGATTATAAAGTAAGGACTCGTTGAGCCTCCAGGGGGCTTTTTGAGTCTTGGGAATTAGAGTATTCATAGCTATTAATACAGGGTCATGGTCTGAGCAAGAAGAGAGGAGATGTCTCGCATAAATTAGGGATGAGGCACAGGAGGAGGAAATTAATACCAAGTCAATCCTGGAGTATGAGTTGTGAGGGATGGACATATGGGTATAACCTCTTTTATTTCCATTATATTCGCGCCAAGAATCTATGAGGGAGTGACGTCTGAGTAGGTCGTTAAAGAACTGAGTCACTTTTTTTGCAACTGACGGCCTCGAGGTGCTGGTCCTGTCTAAGGAATCATTGGGGGCTAAGTTAAAGTCACCAGCCCAAAGTATTGCATCATATTTAAGAGTTAGAAGGATATCTGAAATTTCAGATATAATCTTGAAATTTAAGTCTGGAGGCGCATACATGTTTATAATGCATAGTGACTTATTCTGATGTGTGCCCAAAAGAATGTTGTATGTGCCCTCTTTGTCAGCTATGTCTATTTTAAGGTCAAAATCAAAAGAATTTGCCAGCAGGGTTATTACCCCCCTCTGTTTCTTGTGGTAGTTTGAGAAATATGCTCTCCTGTAGCGATGGTGAAAGAATTTTGGAAATGACTTTGTGGAAAAATGAGTCTCCTGGAGACAGATTACTTCGGGTGCAGCTTTAGCCAGTTCTGTTAGGATTTTTTTCCTTTTTTGTGGGGAATTCAGGCCTCTTACATTTTGGGAAATAATGTTACACTGTTTGGTAATCATGGTGGATCAAGATATGTTTTCGAGTGATAGACCAGGATAGGAACAGATGGTTTAAGTGGCTCAGCCGTATGGGCTACCCACCATGGTGGAAAGTAAATGTAGTAGTACTCAACTCTTGGGGGGAATATAAAGGAAAACCAGATACTTATTGTTACTTGGGGGAAGGAAGAACATGCACAAATGTGCTTTGACAGTATGTGAAGCAGGGTCAGCGCTATATGCGCCAAACCAGCTCCAGACACCATCGTGGATGGGGGGACAACAATAACCCACCAATCCCGATTAGCCTTTGTATAGTGTGAGATGGTTCACATATTACCCCACTATTAAATGCTAACAGTTATTAATATTATATACAATACGGGATGTGTGAATTGTTTTACAATTGTCTTAATAATATTGCAAAAACAATAACAATATGCAGGATCTGCAGTGAATAAACTTAAGATATCGAATTTAACAATTAACATCTGCGAACAAATTAACATGCTTAAATGATATGCTGTAAGTGATAACTATACCAGATTAACCTGTGAAGGCTAGGTCACCTTATTGTTCGTATTCAATTGAGCCTATCACCACTTGTGAAATAGTTCAACATCAAAAGGAATTCAGTTTCTTTGGTCCATCCTTGTTAAGGGGATCAATCACTTTGGCCCAGCATCATAAAGGGGCTCAGTTTCACAGGGCCTTCGTCACAAAGGGGTCTAGTTGCTTAGGGCCAGCCTCAAGAAAGGGCCAGATCTCTTAGACCCATCATCATAAAGGGATCTAGTCATTTGGGCCCAACATCATAAAGGGGCTCAATTTTCTAAAGACTGTTTCAGTAACAAAATAAGGTTGCGAAGTTTCAACCTGTAGGATTGAATGAACAGGAAAAAATATAGTATATGATGAACAAAGACTCCCCCCGTGCCCCTCATCATGAAGGGGGCCCTGTAGGGGAGGAGCTTGACAGGCATTATTTCCAAGTAATGGTGTGTCAAAATGTTCAAGGTACATCCATATTTAATGCCCTTGGCCGAAATGTTGAACCTCTTGCGGTGTTCCAAGATGGCTTCAGTCGATCTGCCCGCTGCTGTTTAGGAGCCTCCTTACTGGGAGTTGGTAGAATAAATGCGATATTGGCCTCCGTGAGGGCTTTGGCTGCTTCTTCAGGTCGCCTACAGTTAAATAGGGTGCCATTGAGTGTAAAAGATAACAGAAAGGGGAAGCCCCATCTATATCTTACGCCTTTATTTTGGAGAGCCAGAGTATAAGGCCGCATCTCACGTCTCCTCTGGATGGTGGCAGGTGACAAATCCGCAAAAATTTGGACACTAGTCGGAACTCCGGGTAGTGCATCTTTATCTCGTGCTGCAAATAATAGTTTATCTCGTATGTCCTCCGATGCCATTTTTGCTAGGATATCTCGCGGCAGTTCCGGATTCCGTGGCTTTGCCCGTACCCTATGTATGCGAACTACTCGCAAAAGAGGTGCATCCATGTTGGGTAAAAGGGCCTGAAATAGATTAGCAGCTACCATGTCTAAATCCGTAACTGATTCCGGAAGTCCGCGTATACGGATGTTTGAGCGCCTGCTCCGATTCTCGAGATCCTCTAGCTTCGCCTCCGCTATATCTAGCCTAGAGTCATGGTCCACAATGTGTACCCTGTCCTCATTAATGGCCTTTATTGCATCGTCAGCTTGATTTTCTAAAGTGTCCACTCTCTGACCTATTTCCGTAATCTGGCCGGAAAGAGCATCTACCGCCTCCCGCAGTTCTTCTCTAAAGATTTTCCGCATTGCTATCATCAAGTCATCCGCAGACATACCTGGTTGGAATGATAGGTGCTGAGAGGGCGGAGGTGATGAGCGATCCTGAGGGGCAGGTGACGCCTGTTGTGGGGAAGAGGAGTCACTCAGGGCTGTGGCTTCTTGGTCTGGCTGGGCCCGGGCGGCCATCTTGGAGAACCTCCTGTTGAAGCGCAGCGGCGAAAGCAGGGGTCTAGGTTCTGATCTGTTCCGCAGAGGGTATTGTGGAGAGGTCCTGTGCATAGCGGGGATCCCACTCTTTCGTTTGGTGTTATTTGTGAGCAGATCCGTGGGGTAAATCAGCGGCAATCCGGATGGTGAAGCGGAGCTCACTAAGGACACATCCTCCTCAGTCAGCGCCGCGCATGCGCCCCCCGTCATTTTTCTTTCGATTGCAAACGTAACCAGTTTTTCAATGGTGTAATGGTTTAACATAGAAAACTTACCGTTGGCTCTCGATTCTAATCTATCACTCCGATTTGCAAACGGATTTCACTGAAGCTGTAACTTTCATCCCAGAACATAGTTTAGGGGCCATTACCTCTTCAACTATAGTCATTTTTCTTTCGATTGCAAACGTAACCAGTTTTTCAATGGTGTAATGGTTTAACATAGAAAACTTACCGTTGGCTCTCGATTCTAATCTATCACTCCGATTTGCAAACGGATTTCACTGAAGCTGTAACTTTCATCCCAGAACATAGTTTAGGGGCCATTACCTCTTCAACTATAGTCATTTTTCTTTCGATTGCAAACGTAACCAGTTTTTCAATGGTGTAATGGTTTAACATAGAAAACTTACCGTTGGCTCTCGATTCTAATCTATCACTCCGATTTGCAAACGGATTTCACTGAAGCTGTAACTTTCATCCCAGAACATAGTTTAGGGGCCATTACCTCTTCAACTATAGTCATTTTTCTTTCGATTGCAAACGTAACCAGTTTTTCAATGGTGTAATGGTTTAACATAGAAAACTTACCGTTGGCTCTCGATTCTAATCTATCACTCCGATTTGCAAACGGATTTCACTGAAGCTGTAACTTTCATCCCAGAACATAGTTTAGGGGCCATTACCTCTTCAACTATAGTCATTTTTCTTTCGATTGCAAACGTAACCAGTTTTTCAATGGTGTAATGGTTTAACATAGAAAACTTACCGTTGGCTCTCGATTCTAATCTATCACTCCGATTTGCAAACGGATTTCACTGAAGCTGTAACTTTCATCCCAGAACATAGTTTAGGGGCCATTACCTCTTCAACTATAGTCATTTTTCTTTCGATTGCAAACGTAACCAGTTTTTCAATGGTGTAATGGTTTAACATAGAAAACTTACCGTTGGCTCTCGATTCTAATCTATCACTCCGATTTGCAAACGGATTTCACTGAAGCTGTAACTTTCATCCCAGAACATAGTTTAGGGGCCATTACCTCTTCAACTATAGTCATTTTTCTTTCGATTGCAAACGTAACCAGTTTTTCAATGGTGTAATGGTTTAACATAGAAAACTTACCGTTGGCTCTCGATTCTAATCTATCACTCCGATTTGCAAACGGATTTCACTGAAGCTGTAACTTTCATCCCAGAACATAGTTTAGGGGCCATTACCTCTTCAACTATAGTCATTTTTCTTTCGATTGCAAACGTAACCAGTTTTTCAATGGTGTAATGGTTTAACATAGAAAACTTACCGTTGGCTCTCGATTCTAATCTATCACTCCGATTTGCAAACGGATTTCACTGAAGCTGTAACTTTCATCCCAGAACATAGTTTAGGGGCCATTACCTCTTCAACTATAGTCATTTTTCTTTCGATTGCAAACGTAACCAGTTTTTCAATGGTGTAATGGTTTAACATAGAAAACTTACCGTTGGCTCTCGATTCTAATCTATCACTCCGATTTGCAAACGGATTTCACTGAAGCTGTAACTTTCATCCCAGAACATAGTTTAGGGGCCATTACCTCTTCAACTATAGTCATTTTTCTTTCGATTGCAAACGTAACCAGTTTTTCAATGGTGTAATGGTTTAACATAGAAAACTTACCGTTGGCTCTCGATTCTAATCTATCACTCCGATTTGCAAACGGATTTCACTGAAGCTGTAACTTTCATCCCAGAACATAGTTTAGGGGCCATTACCTCTTCAACTATAGTCATTTTTCTTTCGATTGCAAACGTAACCAGTTTTTCAATGGTGTAATGGTTTAACATAGAAAACTTACCGTTGGCTCTCGATTCTAATCTATCACTCCGATTTGCAAACGGATTTCACTGAAGCTGTAACTTTCATCCCAGAACATAGTTTAGGGGCCATTACCTCTTCAACTATAGTCATTTTTCTTTCGATTGCAAACGTAACCAGTTTTTCAATGGTGTAATGGTTTAACATAGAAAACTTACCGTTGGCTCTCGATTCTAATCTATCACTCCGATTTGCAAACGGATTTCACTGAAGCTGTAACTTTCATCCCAGAACATAGTTTAGGGGCCATTACCTCTTCAACTATAGTCATTTTTCTTTCGATTGCAAACGTAACCAGTTTTTCAATGGTGTAATGGTTTAACATAGAAAACTTACCGTTGGCTCTCGATTCTAATCTATCACTCCGATTTGCAAACGGATTTCACTGAAGCTGTAACTTTCATCCCAGAACATAGTTTAGGGGCCATTACCTCTTCAACTATAGTCATTTTTCTTTCGATTGCAAACGTAACCAGTTTTTCAATGGTGTAATGGTTTAACATAGAAAACTTACCGTTGGCTCTCGATTCTAATCTATCACTCCGATTTGCAAACGGATTTCACTGAAGCTGTAACTTTCATCCCAGAACATAGTTTAGGGGCCATTACCTCTTCAACTATAGTCATTTTTCTTTCGATTGCAAACGTAACCAGTTTTTCAATGGTGTAATGGTTTAACATAGAAAACTTACCGTTGGCTCTCGATTCTAATCTATCACTCCGATTTGCAAACGGATTTCACTGAAGCTGTAACTTTCATCCCAGAACATAGTTTAGGGGCCATTACCTCTTCAACTATAGTCATTTTTCTTTCGATTGCAAACGTAACCAGTTTTTCAATGGTGTAATGGTTTAACATAGAAAACTTACCGTTGGCTCTCGATTCTAATCTATCACTCCGATTTGCAAACGGATTTCACTGAAGCTGTAACTTTCATCCCAGAACATAGTTTAGGGGCCATTACCTCTTCAACTATAGTCATTTTTCTTTCGATTGCAAACGTAACCAGTTTTTCAATGGTGTAATGGTTTAACCTCCTTGGCGGTATGAAAAATACCGCCAGGAGGGAGCGCAGCAGTTTTTTTTTAAATTTTTTTTTTTTTTATCATGTAGCGAGCCGAGGGCTCGCTACATGATAGCCGCTGCTGAGCGGCATCCCCCCGCCCGCTTCGATCGCCTTCGGCGATCTCCGATCAGGAAATCCCGTTCATAGAACGGGATTTCCTGGAGGGCTTCCCCCGTCGCCATGGCGACGGGGCGGGATGACGTCACCGACGTCACTGACGTCGGGACGTCATTGGGAGTCCCGGGCCACCCCTCGGCGCTGCCTGGCACTGATTGGCCAGGCAGCGCTGGGGTCTGGAGGGGGGGGGGGGCCCGCGCCGCAGCAGATAGCGGCGATCGGGCAGGGGCCGGCGGCGATCAGAGTGCTGGCGCAGCTAGCAAAGTGCTAGCTGCGTCCAGCAAAGCAAAAATTATGAAAATCGGCCCAGCAGGGCCTGAGCGGCACCCTCCGGCGGCTTACCCCGTGTCACACACGGGGTTACCGCCAAGGAGGTTAACATAGAAAACTTACCGTTGGCTCTCGATTCTAATCTATCACTCCGATTTGCAAACGGATTTCACTGAAGCTGTAACTTTCATCCCAGAACATAGTTTAGGGGCCATTACCTCTTCAACTATAGTCATTTTTCTTTCGATTGCAAACGTAACCAGTTTTTCAATGGTGTAATGGTTTAACATAGAAAACTTACCGTTGGCTCTCGATTCTAATCTATCACTCCGATTTGCAAACGGATTTCACTGAAGCTGTAACTTTCATCCCAGAACATAGTTTAGGGGCCATTACCTCTTCAACTATAGTCATTTTTCTTTCGATTGCAAACGTAACCAGTTTTTCAATGGTGTAATGGTTTAACATAGAAAACTTACCGTTGGCTCTCGATTCTAATCTATCACTCCGATTTGCAAACGGATTTCACTGAAGCTGTAACTTTCATCCCAGAACATAGTTTAGGGGCCATTACCTCTTCAACTATAGTCATTTTTCTTTCGATTGCAAACGTAACCAGTTTTTCAATGGTGTAATGGTTTAACATAGAAAACTTACCGTTGGCTCTCGATTCTAATCTATCACTCCGATTTGCAAACGGATTTCACTGAAGCTGTAACTTTCATCCCAGAACATAGTTTAGGGGCCATTACCTCTTCAACTATAGTCATTTTTCTTTCGATTGCAAACGTAACCAGTTTTTCAATGGTGTAATGGTTTAACATAGAAAACTTACCGTTGGCTCTCGATTCTAATCTATCACTCCGATTTGCAAACGGATTTCACTGAAGCTGTAACTTTCATCCCAGAACATAGTTTAGGGGCCATTACCTCTTCAACTATAGTCATTTTTCTTTCGATTGCAAACGTAACCAGTTTTTCAATGGTGTAATGGTTTAACATAGAAAACTTACCGTTGGCTCTCGATTCTAATCTATCACTCCGATTTGCAAACGGATTTCACTGAAGCTGTAACTTTCATCCCAGAACATAGTTTAGGGGCCATTACCTCTTCAACTATAGTCATTTTTCTTTCGATTGCAAACGTAACCAGTTTTTCAATGGTGTAATGGTTTAACATAGAAAACTTACCGTTGGCTCTCGATTCTAATCTATCACTCCGATTTGCAAACGGATTTCACTGAAGCTGTAACTTTCATCCCAGAACATAGTTTAGGGGCCATTACCTCTTCAACTATAGTCATTTTTCTTTCGATTGCAAACGTAACCAGTTTTTCAATGGTGTAATGGTTTAACATAGAAAACTTACCGTTGGCTCTCGATTCTAATCTATCACTCCGATTTGCAAACGGATTTCACTGAAGCTGTAACTTTCATCCCAGAACATAGTTTAGGGGCCATTACCTCTTCAACTATAGTCATTTTTCTTTCGATTGCAAACGTAACCAGTTTTTCAATGGTGTAATGGTTTAACATAGAAAACTTACCGTTGGCTCTCGATTCTAATCTATCACTCCGATTTGCAAACGGATTTCACTGAAGCTGTAACTTTCATCCCAGAACATAGTTTAGGGGCCATTACCTCTTCAACTATAGTCATTTTTCTTTCGATTGCAAACGTAACCAGTTTTTCAATGGTGTAATGGTTTAACATAGAAAACTTACCGTTGGCTCTCGATTCTAATCTATCACTCCGATTTGCAAACGGATTTCACTGAAGCTGTAACTTTCATCCCAGAACATAGTTTAGGGGCCATTACCTCTTCAACTATAGTCATTTTTCTTTCGATTGCAAACGTAACCAGTTTTTCAATGGTGTAATGGTTTAACATAGAAAACTTACCGTTGGCTCTCGATTCTAATCTATCACTCCGATTTGCAAACGGATTTCACTGAAGCTGTAACTTTCATCCCAGAACATAGTTTAGGGGCCATTACCTCTTCAACTATAGTCATTTTTCTTTCGATTGCAAACGTAACCAGTTTTTCAATGGTGTAATGGTTTAACATAGAAAACTTACCGTTGGCTCTCGATTCTAATCTATCACTCCGATTTGCAAACGGATTTCACTGAAGCTGTAACTTTCATCCCAGAACATAGTTTAGGGGCCATTACCTCTTCAACTATAGTCATTTTTCTTTCGATTGCAAACGTAACCAGTTTTTCAATGGTGTAATGGTTTAACATAGAAAACTTACCGTTGGCTCTCGATTCTAATCTATCACTCCGATTTGCAAACGGATTTCACTGAAGCTGTAACTTTCATCCCAGAACATAGTTTAGGGGCCATTACCTCTTCAACTATAGTCATTTTTCTTTCGATTGCAAACGTAACCAGTTTTTCAATGGTGTAATGGTTTAACATAGAAAACTTACCGTTGGCTCTCGATTCTAATCTATCACTCCGATTTGCAAACGGATTTCACTGAAGCTGTAACTTTCATCCCAGAACATAGTTTAGGGGCCATTACCTCTTCAACTATAGTCATTTTTCTTTCGATTGCAAACGTAACCAGTTTTTCAATGGTGTAATGGTTTAACATAGAAAACTTACCGTTGGCTCTCGATTCTAATCTATCACTCCGATTTGCAAACGGATTTCACTGAAGCTGTAACTTTCATCCCAGAACATAGTTTAGGGGCCATTACCTCTTCAACTATAGTCATTTTTCTTTCGATTGCAAACGTAACCAGTTTTTCAATGGTGTAATGGTTTAACATAGAAAACTTACCGTTGGCTCTCGATTCTAATCTATCACTCCGATTTGCAAACGGATTTCACTGAAGCTGTAACTTTCATCCCAGAACATAGTTTAGGGGCCATTACCTCTTCAACTATAGTCATTTTTCTTTCGATTGCAAACGTAACCAGTTTTTCAATGGTGTAATGGTTTAACATAGAAAACTTACCGTTGGCTCTCGATTCTAATCTATCACTCCGATTTGCAAACGGATTTCACTGAAGCTGTAACTTTCATCCCAGAACATAGTTTAGGGGCCATTACCTCTTCAACTATAGTCATTTTTCTTTCGATTGCAAACGTAACCAGTTTTTCAATGGTGTAATGGTTTAACATAGAAAACTTACCGTTGGCTCTCGATTCTAATCTATCACTCCGATTTGCAAACGGATTTCACTGAAGCTGTAACTTTCATCCCAGAACATAGTTTAGGGGCCATTACCTCTTCAACTATAGTCATTTTTCTTTCGATTGCAAACGTAACCAGTTTTTCAATGGTGTAATGATTTAACATAGAAAACTTACCGTTGGCTCTCGATTCTAATCTATCACTCCGATTTGCAAACGGATTTCACTGAAGCTGTAACTTTCATCCCAGAACATAGTTTAGGGGCCATTACCTCTTCAACTATAGTCATTTTTCTTTCGATTGCAAACGTAACCAGTTTTTCAATGGTGTAATGGTTTAACATAGAAAACTTACCGTTGGCTCTCGATTCTAATCTATCACTCCGATTTGCAAACGGATTTCACTGAAGCTGTAACTTTCATCCCAGAACATAGTTTAGGGGCCATTACCTCTTCAACTATAGTCATTTTTCTTTCGATTGCAAACGTAACCAGTTTTTCAATGGTGTAATGGTTTAACATAGAAAACTTACCGTTGGCTCTCGATTCTAATCTATCACTCCGATTTGCAAACGGATTTCACTGAAGCTGTAACTTTCATCCCAGAACATAGTTTAGGGGCCATTACCTCTTCAACTATAGTCATTTTTCTTTCGATTGCAAACGTAACCAGTTTTTCAATGGTGTAATGGTTTAACATAGAAAACTTACCGTTGGCTCTCGATTCTAATCTATCACTCCGATTTGCAAACGGATTTCACTGAAGCTGTAACTTTCATCCCAGAACATAGTTTAGGGGCCATTACCTCTTCAACTATAGTCATTTTTCTTTCGATTGCAAACGTAACCAGTTTTTCAATGGTGTAATGGTTTAACATAGAAAACTTACCGTTGGCTCTCGATTCTAATCTATCACTCCGATTTGCAAACGGATTTCACTGAAGCTGTAACTTTCATCCCAGAACATAGTTTAGGGGCCATTACCTCTTCAACTATAGTCATTTTTCTTTCGATTGCAAACGTAACCAGTTTTTCAATGGTGTAATGGTTTAACATAGAAAACTTACCGTTGGCTCTCGATTCTAATCTATCACTCCGATTTGCAAACGGATTTCACTGAAGCTGTAACTTTCATCCCAGAACATAGTTTAGGGGCCATTACCTCTTCAACTATAGTCATTTTTCTTTCGATTGCAAACGTAACCAGTTTTTCAATGGTGTAATGGTTTAACATAGAAAACTTACCGTTGGCTCTCGATTCTAATCTATCACTCCGATTTGCAAACGGATTTCACTGAAGCTGTAACTTTCATCCCAGAACATAGTTTAGGGGCCATTACCTCTTCAACTATAGTCATTTTTCTTTCGATTGCAAACGTAACCAGTTTTTCAATGGTGTAATGGTTTAACATAGAAAACTTACCGTTGGCTCTCGATTCTAATCTATCACTCCGATTTGCAAACGGATTTCACTGAAGCTGTAACTTTCATCCCAGAACATAGTTTAGGGGCCATTACCTCTTCAACTATAGTCATTTTTCTTTCGATTGCAAACGTAACCAGTTTTTCAATGGTGTAATGGTTTAACATAGAAAACTTACCGTTGGCTCTCGATTCTAATCTATCACTCCGATTTGCAAACGGATTTCACTGAAGCTGTAACTTTCATCCCAGAACATAGTTTAGGGGCCATTACCTCTTCAACTATAGTCATTTTTCTTTCGATTGCAAACGTAACCAGTTTTTCAATGGTGTAATGGTTTAACATAGAAAACTTACCGTTGGCTCTCGATTCTAATCTATCACTCCGATTTGCAAACGGATTTCACTGAAGCTGTAACTTTCATCCCAGAACATAGTTTAGGGGCCATTACCTCTTCAACTATAGTCATTTTTCTTTCGATTGCAAACGTAACCAGTTTTTCAATGGTGTAATGGTTTAACATAGAAAACTTACCGTTGGCTCTCGATTCTAATCTATCACTCCGATTTGCAAACGGATTTCACTGAAGCTGTAACTTTCATCCCAGAACATAGTTTAGGGGCCATTACCTCTTCAACTATAGTCATTTTTCTTTCGATTGCAAACGTAACCAGTTTTTCAATGGTGTAATGGTTTAACATAGAAAACTTACCGTTGGCTCTCGATTCTAATCTATCACTCCGATTTGCAAACGGATTTCACTGAAGCTGTAACTTTCATCCCAGAACATAGTTTAGGGGCCATTACCTCTTCAACTATAGTCATTTTTCTTTCGATTGCAAACGTAACCAGTTTTTCAATGGTGTAATGGTTTAACATAGAAAACTTACCGTTGGCTCTCGATTCTAATCTATCACTCCGATTTGCAAACGGATTTCACTGAAGCTGTAACTTTCATCCCAGAACATAGTTTAGGGGCCATTACCTCTTCAACTATAGTCATTTTTCTTTCGATTGCAAACGTAACCAGTTTTTCAATGGTGTAATGGTTTAACATAGAAAACTTACCGTTGGCTCTCGATTCTAATCTATCACTCCGATTTGCAAACGGATTTCACTGAAGCTGTAACTTTCATCCCAGAACATAGTTTAGGGGCCATTACCTCTTCAACTATAGTCATTTTTCTTTCGATTGCAAACGTAACCAGTTTTTCAATGGTGTAATGGTTTAACATAGAAAACTTACCGTTGGCTCTCGATTCTAATCTATCACTCCGATTTGCAAACGGATTTCACTGAAGCTGTAACTTTCATCCCAGAACATAGTTTAGGGGCCATTACCTCTTCAACTATAGTCATTTTTCTTTCGATTGCAAACGTAACCAGTTTTTCAATGGTGTAATGGTTTAACATAGAAAACTTACCGTTGGCTCTCGATTCTAATCTATCACTCCGATTTGCAAACGGATTTCACTGAAGCTGTAACTTTCATCCCAGAACATAGTTTAGGGGCCATTACCTCTTCAACTATAGTCATTTTTCTTTCGATTGCAAACGTAACCAGTTTTTCAATGGTGTAATGGTTTAACATAGAAAACTTACCGTTGGCTCTCGATTCTAATCTATCACTCCGATTTGCAAACGGATTTCACTGAAGCTGTAACTTTCATCCCAGAACATAGTTTAGGGGCCATTACCTCTTCAACTATAGTCATTTTTCTTTCGATTGCAAACGTAACCAGTTTTTCAATGGTGTAATGGTTTAACATAGAAAACTTACCGTTGGCTCTCGATTCTAATCTATCACTCCGATTTGCAAACGGATTTCACTGAAGCTGTAACTTTCATCCCAGAACATAGTTTAGGGGCCATTACCTCTTCAACTATAGTCATTTTTCTTTCGATTGCAAACGTAACCAGTTTTTCAATGGTGTAATGGTTTAACATAGAAAACTTACCGTTGGCTCTCGATTCTAATCTATCACTCCGATTTGCAAACGGATTTCACTGAAGCTGTAACTTTCATCCCAGAACATAGTTTAGGGGCCATTACCTCTTCAACTATAGTCATTTTTCTTTCGATTGCAAACGTAACCAGTTTTTCAATGGTGTAATGGTTTAACATAGAAAACTTACCGTTGGCTCTCGATTCTAATCTATCACTCCGATTTGCAAACGGATTTCACTGAAGCTGTAACTTTCATCCCAGAACATAGTTTAGGGGCCATTACCTCTTCAACTATAGTCATTTTTCTTTCGATTGCAAACGTAACCAGTTTTTCAATGGTGTAATGGTTTAACATAGAAAACTTACCGTTGGCTCTCGATTCTAATCTATCACTCCGATTTGCAAACGGATTTCACTGAAGCTGTAACTTTCATCCCAGAACATAGTTTAGGGGCCATTACCTCTTCAACTATAGTCATTTTTCTTTCGATTGCAAACGTAACCAGTTTTTCAATGGTGTAATGGTTTAACATAGAAAACTTACCGTTGGCTCTCGATTCTAATCTATCACTCCGATTTGCAAACGGATTTCACTGAAGCTGTAACTTTCATCCCAGAACATAGTTTAGGGGCCATTACCTCTTCAACTATAGTCATTTTTCTTTCGATTGCAAACGTAACCAGTTTTTCAATGGTGTAATGGTTTAACATAGAAAACTTACCGTTGGCTCTCGATTCTAATCTATCACTCCGATTTGCAAACGGATTTCACTGAAGCTGTAACTTTCATCCCAGAACATAGTTTAGGGGCCATTACCTCTTCAACTATAGTCATTTTTCTTTCGATTGCAAACGTAACCAGTTTTTCAATGGTGTAATGGTTTAACATAGAAAACTTACCGTTGGCTCTCGATTCTAATCTATCACTCCGATTTGCAAACGGATTTCACTGAAGCTGTAACTTTCATCCCAGAACATAGTTTAGGGGCCATTACCTCTTCAACTATAGTCATTTTTCTTTCGATTGCAAACGTAACCAGTTTTTCAATGGTGTAATGGTTTAACATAGAAAACTTACCGTTGGCTCTCGATTCTAATCTATCACTCCGATTTGCAAACGGATTTCACTGAAGCTGTAACTTTCATCCCAGAACATAGTTTAGGGGCCATTACCTCTTCAACTATAGTCATTTTTCTTTCGATTGCAAACGTAACCAGTTTTTCAATGGTGTAATGGTTTAACATAGAAAACTTACCGTTGGCTCTCGATTCTAATCTATCACTCCGATTTGCAAACGGATTTCACTGAAGCTGTAACTTTCATCCCAGAACATAGTTTAGGGGCCATTACCTCTTCAACTATAGTCATTTTTCTTTCGATTGCAAACGTAACCAGTTTTTCAATGGTGTAATGGTTTAACATAGAAAACTTACCGTTGGCTCTCGATTCTAATCTATCACTCCGATTTGCAAACGGATTTCACTGAAGCTGTAACTTTCATCCCAGAACATAGTTTAGGGGCCATTACCTCTTCAACTATAGTCATTTTTCTTTCGATTGCAAACGTAACCAGTTTTTCAATGGTGTAATGGTTTAACATAGAAAACTTACCGTTGGCTCTCGATTCTAATCTATCACTCCGATTTGCAAACGGATTTCACTGAAGCTGTAACTTTCATCCCAGAACATAGTTTAGGGGCCATTACCTCTTCAACTATAGTCATTTTTCTTTCGATTGCAAACGTAACCAGTTTTTCAATGGTGTAATGGTTTAACATAGAAAACTTACCGTTGGCTCTCGATTCTAATCTATCACTCCGATTTGCAAACGGATTTCACTGAAGCTGTAACTTTCATCCCAGAACATAGTTTAGGGGCCATTACCTCTTCAACTATAGTCATTTTTCTTTCGATTGCAAACGTAACCAGTTTTTCAATGGTGTAATGGTTTAACATAGAAAACTTACCGTTGGCTCTCGATTCTAATCTATCACTCCGATTTGCAAACGGATTTCACTGAAGCTGTAACTTTCATCCCAGAACATAGTTTAGGGGCCATTACCTCTTCAACTATAGTCATTTTTCTTTCGATTGCAAACGTAACCAGTTTTTCAATGGTGTAATGGTTTAACATAGAAAACTTACCGTTGGCTCTCGATTCTAATCTATCACTCCGATTTGCAAACGGATTTCACTGAAGCTGTAACTTTCATCCCAGAACATAGTTTAGGGGCCATTACCTCTTCAACTATAGTCATTTTTCTTTCGATTGCAAACGTAACCAGTTTTTCAATGGTGTAATGGTTTAACATAGAAAACTTACCGTTGGCTCTCGATTCTAATCTATCACTCCGATTTGCAAACGGATTTCACTGAAGCTGTAACTTTCATCCCAGAACATAGTTTAGGGGCCATTACCTCTTCAACTATAGTCATTTTTCTTTCGATTGCAAACGTAACCAGTTTTTCAATGGTGTAATGGTTTAACATAGAAAACTTACCGTTGGCTCTCGATTCTAATCTATCACTCCGATTTGCAAACGGATTTCACTGAAGCTGTAACTTTCATCCCAGAACATAGTTTAGGGGCCATTACCTCTTCAACTATAGTCATTTTTCTTTCGATTGCAAACGTAACCAGTTTTTCAATGGTGTAATGGTTTAACATAGAAAACTTACCGTTGGCTCTCGATTCTAATCTATCACTCCGATTTGCAAACGGATTTCACTGAAGCTGTAACTTTCATCCCAGAACATAGTTTAGGGGCCATTACCTCTTCAACTATAGTCATTTTTCTTTCGATTGCAAACGTAACCAGTTTTTCAATGGTGCTAATGGTTTAACATAGAAAACTTACCGTTGGCTCTCGATTCTAATCTATCACTCCGATTTGCAAACGGATTTCACTGAAGCTGTAACTTTCATCCCAGAACATAGTTTAGGGGCCATTACCTCTTCAACTATAGTCATTTTTCTTTCGATTGCAAACGTAACCAGTTTTTCAATGGTGTAATGGTTTAACATAGAAAACTTACCGTTGGCTCTCGATTCTAATCTATCACTCCGATTTGCAAACGGATTTCACTGAAGCTGTAACTTTCATCCCAGAACATAGTTTAGGGGCCATTACCTCTTCAACTATAGTCATTTTTCTTTCGATTGCAAACGTAACCAGTTTTTCAATGGTGTAATGGTTTAACATAGAAAACTTACCGTTGGCTCTCGATTCTAATCTATCACTCCGATTTGCAAACGGATTTCACTGAAGCTGTAACTTTCATCCCAGAACATAGTTTAGGGGCCATTACCTCTTCAACTATAGTCATTTTTCTTTCGATTGCAAACGTAACCAGTTTTTCAATGGTGTAATGGTTTAACATAGAAAACTTACCGTTGGCTCTCGATTCTAATCTATCACTCCGATTTGCAAACGGATTTCACTGAAGCTGTAACTTTCATCCCAGAACATAGTTTAGGGGCCATTACCTCTTCAACTATAGTCATTTTTCTTTCGATTGCAAACGTAACCAGTTTTTCAATGGTGTAATGGTTTAACATAGAAAACTTACCGTTGGCTCTCGATTCTAATCTATCACTCCGATTTGCAAACGGATTTCACTGAAGCTGTAACTTTCATCCCAGAACATAGTTTAGGGGCCATTACCTCTTCAACTATAGTCATTTTTCTTTCGATTGCAAACGTAACCAGTTTTTCAATGGTGTAATGGTTTAACATAGAAAACTTACCGTTGGCTCTCGATTCTAATCTATCACTCCGATTTGCAAACGGATTTCACTGAAGCTGTAACTTTCATCCCAGAACATAGTTTAGGGGCCATTACCTCTTCAACTATAGTCATTTTTCTTTCGATTGCAAACGTAACCAGTTTTTCAATGGTGTAATGGTTTAACATAGAAAACTTACCGTTGGCTCTCGATTCTAATCTATCACTCCGATTTGCAAACGGATTTCACTGAAGCTGTAACTTTCATCCCAGAACATAGTTTAGGGGCCATTACCTCTTCAACTATAGTCATTTTTCTTTCGATTGCAAACGTAACCAGTTTTTCAATGGTGTAATGGTTTAACATAGAAAACTTACCGTTGGCTCTCGATTCTAATCTATCACTCCGATTTGCAAACGGATTTCACTGAAGCTGTAACTTTCATCCCAGAACATAGTTTAGGGGCCATTACCTCTTCAACTATAGTCATTTTTCTTTCGATTGCAAACGTAACCAGTTTTTCAATGGTGTAATGGTTTAACATAGAAAACTTACCGTTGGCTCTCGATTCTAATCTATCACTCCGATTTGCAAACGGATTTCACTGAAGCTGTAACTTTCATCCCAGAACATAGTTTAGGGGCCATTACCTCTTCAACTATAGTCATTTTTCTTTCGATTGCAAACGTAACCAGTTTTTCAATGGTGTAATGGTTTAACATAGAAAACTTACCGTTGGCTCTCGATTCTAATCTATCACTCCGATTTGCAAACGGATTTCACTGAAGCTGTAACTTTCATCCCAGAACATAGTTTAGGGGCCATTACCTCTTCAACTATAGTCATTTTTCTTTCGATTGCAAACGTAACCAGTTTTTCAATGGTGTAATGGTTTAACATAGAAAACTTACCGTTGGCTCTCGATTCTAATCTATCACTCCGATTTGCAAACGGATTTCACTGAAGCTGTAACTTTCATCCCAGAACATAGTTTAGGGGCCATTACCTCTTCAACTATAGTCATTTTTCTTTCGATTGCAAACGTAACCAGTTTTTCAATGGTGTAATGGTTTAACATAGAAAACTTACCGTTGGCTCTCGATTCTAATCTATCACTCCGATTTGCAAACGGATTTCACTGAAGCTGTAACTTTCATCCCAGAACATAGTTTAGGGGCCATTACCTCTTCAACTATAGTCATTTTTCTTTCGATTGCAAACGTAACCAGTTTTTCAATGGTGTAATGGTTTAACATAGAAAACTTACCGTTGGCTCTCGATTCTAATCTATCACTCCGATTTGCAAACGGATTTCACTGAAGCTGTAACTTTCATCCCAGAACATAGTTTAGGGGCCATTACCTCTTCAACTATAGTCATTTTCTTTCGATTGCAAACGTAACCAGTTTTTCAATGGTGTAATGGTTTAACATAGAAAAACTTACCGTTGGCTCTCGATTCTAATCTATCACTCCGATTTGCAAACGGATTTCACTGAAGCTGTAACTTTCATCCCAGAACATAGTTTAGGGGCCATTACCTCTTCAACTATAGTCATTTTTCTTTCGATTGCAAACGTAACCAGTTTTTCAATGGTGTAATGGTTTAACATAGAAAACTTACCGTTGCCTCTCGATTCTAATCTATCACTCCGATTTGCTAACGGATTTCACTGAAGCTGTAACTTTCATCCCAGAACATAGTTTAGGGGCCATTACCTCTTCAACTATAGTCATTTTTCTTTCGATTGCAAACGTAACCAGTTTTTCAATGGTGTAATGGTTTAACATAGAAAACTTACCGTTGGCTCTCGATTCTAATCTATCACTCCGATTTGCAAACGGATTTCACTGAAGCTGTAACTTTCATCCCAGAACATAGTTTAGGGGCCATTACCTCTTCAACTATAGTCATTTTTCTTTCGATTGCAAACGTAACCAGTTTTTCAATGGTGTAATGGTTTAACATAGAAAACTTACCGTTGGCTCTCGATTCTAATCTATCACTCCGATTTGCAAACGGATTTCACTGAAGCTGTAACTTTCATCCCAGAACATAGTTTAGGGGCCATTACCTCTTCAACTATAGTCATTTTTCTTTCGATTGCAAACGTAACCAGTTTTTCAATGGTGTAATGGTTTAACATAGAAAACTTACCGTTGGCTCTCGATTCTAATCTATCACTCCGATTTGCAAACGGATTTCACTGAAGCTGTAACTTTCATCCCAGAACATAGTTTAGGGGCCATTACCTCTTCAACTATAGTCATTTTTCTTTCGATTGCAAACGTAACCAGTTTTTCAATGGTGTAATGGTTTAACATAGAAAACTTACCGTTGGCTCTCGATTCTAATCTATCACTCCGATTTGCAAACGGATTTCACTGAAGCTGTAACTTTCATCCCAGAACATAGTTTAGGGGCCATTACCTCTTCAACTATAGTCATTTTTCTTTCGATTGCAAACGTAACCAGTTTTTCAATGGTGTAATGGTTTAACATAGAAAACTTACCGTTGGCTCTCGATTCTAATCTATCACTCCGATTTGCAAACGGATTTCACTGAAGCTGTAACTTTCATCCCAGAACATAGTTTAGGGGCCATTACCTCTTCAACTATAGTCATTTTTCTTTCGATTGCAAACGTAACCAGTTTTTCAATGGTGTAATGGTTTAACATAGAAAACTTACCGTTGGCTCTCGATTCTAATCTATCACTCCGATTTGCAAACGGATTTCACTGAAGCTGTAACTTTCATCCCAGAACATAGTTTAGGGGCCATTACCTCTTCAACTATAGTCATTTTTCTTTCGATTGCAAACGTAACCAGTTTTTCAATGGTGTAATGGTTTAACATAGAAAACTTACCGTTGGCTCTCGATTCTAATCTATCACTCCGATTTGCAAACGGATTTCACTGAAGCTGTAACTTTCATCCCAGAACATAGTTTAGGGGCCATTACCTCTTCAACTATAGTCATTTTTCTTTCGATTGCAAACGTAACCAGTTTTTCAATGGTGTAATGGTTTAACATAGAAAACTTACCGTTGGCTCTCGATTCTAATCTATCACTCTGATTTGCAAACGGATTTCACTGAAGCTGTAACTTTCATCCCAGAACATAGTTTAGGGGCCATTACCTCTTCAACTATAGTCATTTTTCTTTCGATTGCAAACGTAACCAGTTTTTCAATGGTGTAATGGTTTAACATAGAAAACTTACCGTTGGCTCTCGATTCTAATCTATCACTCCGATTTGCAAACGGATTTCACTGAAGCTGTAACTTTCATCCCAGAACATAGTTTAGGGGCCATTACCTCTTCAACTATAGTCATTTTTCTTTCGATTGCAAACGTAACCAGTTTTTCAATGGTGTAATGGTTTAACATAGAAAACTTACCGTTGGCTCTCGATTCTAATCTATCACTCCGATTTGCAAACGGATTTCACTGAAGCTGTAACTTTCATCCCAGAACATAGTTTAGGGGCCATTACCTCTTCAACTATAGTCATTTTTCTTTCGATTGCAAACGTAACCAGTTTTTCAATGGTGTAATGGTTTAACATAGAAAACTTACCGTTGGCTCTCGATTCTAATCTATCACTCCGATTTGCAAACGGATTTCACTGAAGCTGTAACTTTCATCCCAGAACATAGTTTAGGGGCCATTACCTCTTCAACTATAGTCATTTTTCTTTCGATTGCAAACGTAACCAGTTTTTCAATGGTGTAATGGTTTAACATAGAAAACTTACCGTTGGCTCTCGATTCTAATCTATCACTCCGATTTGCAAACGGATTTCACTGAAGCTGTAACTTTCATCCCAGAACATAGTTTAGGGGCCATTACCTCTTCAACTATAGTCATTTTTCTTTCGTTTCAAGGGTTTTTATTGATAAAATCTCAGTTATACAATAGGGTAAAACAATATAACCCCACACATGGGGAAAAGCTATATGAAATAACATTGTATATTTAACTAACAGTGTGGTTTAGTTACAGAGGTTTCGCAAAAACATCTAATAGAGACAACCATATTATAATAGCAGCTATAGATTGGGGGATAAGGGAAAGGAATGGTGAGGAAAAATTGGGAGGTAAGAAGGGGAGGGGGTAGGGGAGTGGGAGGGATGAAGAACGATCCATGGGTGGACAAAGCCACAGCATGCCGATGGATCAGTCCTACGGGAAGGGAGGGTAAAGCCAGGGAAGATATAGGGGGAAGGGAAACAGACGGTGAGAATTACGCTCATTGTCAACACATACCACCAATTCTAAGAACATTTAAGAGAGAAGTCGCACCCATCCCAGGTCGCCAAAGCCAAATCATTTCTCAAAGGGGAATGGTTGTTGTCAGGGGATCTAGAATGTATGGAGAGTGTACCTGAGACCTAGATTATCCTGGTAAACAATCCAAGGATCCCAGATTTTAAAGAAATTTTCTAATCTATCGAAGATCTTGGCTCTAATATGTTCGGAGAGCATTGTTTTGTTGAGATCTCTAAAGACAGCGTCCACGGACAGAAGGGGTTGCTTCCACTGTGAAGCAAGGTGTCTCTTGGCTTGAGCCATGATAAATTGAATAAGTTTATGATTTGGATGTAGCACTGATTTGGGCCTGTTCCCGAGAAGAACAACTGATGGATCTAGAGGTATCTGTTTGCCCAGCATTAAACATATTTTGTTCCAAATAGCTCTCCAATAGTGTTCTGCTGTGGGACACGCCCACCATATATGCCACAAATCTCCTTTCTTCCGACAATGTCTAAAGCAAAGGTCAGAAGTATCATGGTAAAATAAATGTAGCCTAGAGGGGGTTAGGTATATTCTATGAAATAATTTTAAAGACGTTTCTATGGATGAATAAAACATAGAGCCCCTCGTAAGAATTGAGCAACAATGAGCCCATCTCGCCTCGGAGAGGGAAATGTTACATTCTTGTTCCCACTGATCCTGTACCTTCAACCTAGGTGTTATGTTTGTGTGGCATAATATAGTGTATAGCTCCGAAACAAACCCTCTATCCATGGGGCGGTTTTTGCACCTTACTTCGAATGGTGTATAGATCAAGATCTCCCCTTCTTTGACCAAGGATTGCAAGAAATTAAAGATAGAAACCAGATTGTCCATTTCTTCTCTCGGGACACCGTGGTCCCTGCTAAATTGTGCTGGAGAGGCCAATTTAAAATGGGACATATATTTGCCCAAGGTGATGAGTCCCTTTGAGATCCACCATTTAAACCTTATAATTTGTAGGCCTTTTGGGAAGTCCGGATTTTTAAATATATTAGTCATGCAAGAGGTTGGTGATTGTAATGCATAATTGAATCTTAATTTTGACCAAACTCCCAGTGAATGAGCAGCGACCGGGGATTTTTTCCTAATTATATTGGTATGGATTTTTCTGGACCACATCAGGCCTACTAGGGATGAAGGGCCAAGAAGCCCCGACTCTATTTCCACCCAAATTGGCAGATTAGAAGATGAATTTGTTACTGCAAGCTGAGACAGCTGAGCGGCATAATAATAATTTATCAGAATCGGGGCATTCAAGCCTCCCATGTCCCGAGGCCTTGCCAGAGTTGCATACTTGATACGTGCTTTACGTTTTCTCCATATAAATTGTTGAATTTGCCTTTGGAGTCTCCCCAGTTCACCCTTTTTTATAGCTATGGGCAATACTCGAAATAAATAGAGAATACGTGGTAATAGGGTCATCCTTACTGAGGTAACTCTGCCCAAAAGTGAAATTGGGTAGCTATTCCAGATTTCCAGATCATTAGATAGTTTTCTGATCATTGAGGGGTAATTTTGATCATACAATTTAAGGGGATCTATGGGCAGGTTTATGCCCAAATATTTTATATATTTTGGTTGGTATTGTAGACCTAAAGAGCGTGCTAGGTCTTGACCTGCTGTAGTCGAAGTATTAGACAACATTAGCTCAGATTTCTCCAAATTCAATTTAAATCCTGAAAAGAGGGAAAATTCCTCCACCACTTTTAGTAGGGCTGGGATGGATGTTTTAGGCGAGGATAAGGTCAGCAGGATGTCGTCCGCAAACAAAGATAATTTGTATTCTTTTGAGCCTATAGTAACACCCTTTATAGAAGGGGTTCGCCTAATCATTTCAGCCAGGGGTTCGATCATCAAGGCGAAAATTGCGGGTGATAAGGGACACCCCTGCCTGGTCCCCCTCTGAATTGGGAACGACACCCTGCTGACTGCCGGCATTTTAAGGAAAGCTGTGGGAGAGGAATAGAGGACTCTTATAGCGTTGAGATAATTCCCAGCAAACCCATATCTCTGAAGAACGGAGATCATGTATGGCCATTTAATCAAGTCGAAGGCCTTCTCCATGTCCAGTGCTAAAATGGCTAAACATGAAGAAGACCTCTTCGAGAAGTGTTGAATATCTACAATTTTTCGAATGTTGTCCGAAGCCTGCCTTGATGGAATAAAACCCACCTGATCTTTATGGACCAGGGCGGGTAGTATGTTATTTAGCCTAGTAGCCAGAATGGCTGTAAATAATTTATAATCTACACCTAGTAGGGATATTGGGCGGTAATTCTTTGTTAATAGGGGGTCACGTTGGGGCTTTGGAATTACTACAATTGAGGAAGCTAAGAATTCTTGGGGGGGGAGATGGCCTTTCAATATAGAATTAAAGAATTTTAGCATATGGGGGGTTAGGGTCTGCTCGAATTTTTTATAATAAAGGGCGGTTAGACCATCTGGACCCGGTGACTTAGCGTTTTTTGTTTTTTTAATGGCCTCCCTCAGTTCCTCAGATGTTATATTTTGGTTAAGCTGAGATACAGTGATAGGGGATAAAGTTTTATGGATGGTAGAGTTCAGGAATTTGATCCCACTCTCCGAGTGACTATGGGGGTCTTGATCCTTATAAAGTTGTTTATAATAAGATAAAAATGTATCATAAATTTTATCAGGGTTAGAGGTTATTTTACCTTTATGATCTCTAATTCTGACTACTCTGTTCACGGTTTGTTGGGCTCTCAACTTCTGGGCTAGCCACCTATTGGGCTTATTTAGCTGGTCATAGGCTTTAGCGTTTGTCCAGCTCAAGGCTTTTTCGGATTCTGAATTCAAAATAGCTTCCAGTTGTGTGTTTGTATCGTGTATTTGCTTGCACAAGTATCTTGATGGGTTGTTCTGATTAAGGCAATGCAGGGTGGCTATTTTGTGCTCCAAGTTTGAAATTGCAATTCCCCTCTCTCTCTTATGTTTTGACGCTATTTTAATGAAATTACCCCTAATTACTGCTTTGTGGGCCATCCAGCATATTGCTGGAGAAACGTCTGGAGTGACATTATCTGCAAAATAGTTATCCAATGCTTTATCGATCTCCCCACAAATCTCTGGGTTGTGCAAAAAAGACTCGTTGAGTCTCCATGGGGCTCTCTGGGTCTTTGGTAATAGGGAAGTCATAGAGGTTAAGACTGGATCATGGTCTGACCAAGGACATAGAAGGTGTCTTGAGTAT
>NW_027152651.1:0-40782 GCF_040937935.1 Hyperolius riggenbachi
AGCGGCTGCTTCCTGATTAATTAGCCTGCAGCCGGCGACGCAGAACTGCGTCGCTGGTCCTGCAGCTGCCACTTTGCCAATGCGCGTTATGAGTGCGCGGTCGGCAAGTGGTTAAATGGTGTTAATACTGTATAATAAGATTTTTCAATACATTTTTATAATAGCCATTATTTATGCAGAATGGTGCTTGTTTTTGGTCCTACTACATACTGTATATTATGGAAATATACCGTAGTTTTTTTTTTTGATCTAGCACATCCATTAGACTGAAGCGGCACAACACAAAAACTTGTTCGTTTGTATTCAACCTAATTTATCATAGTTTGTTAAACTATCAAACAATTCAGTATCCAAGACCAGTCAAGGGAATAGCCAGCCTGTTCAATACAAGAATGGGTATTGTGGCAAAAGTGATTACTGAGACACAGCTATGCATTTAAAGGGAAAATAAAAATAAAAAACAGATACTCACCTACGGAGAGGGAAGGCTCTGGGTCCTATAGACCCTTCCCGCTCTCCTCTGGGGTGTCCGTTTTCCCCCGCAGGCTTCCCCGTCAGCAGTCTATGACCATTCAGTTGCAGTCTGCTCTCTTCCAGGTTGGGCTGGCTTTGGCAGTCTTCGGAAGCACTTGGGCTTCCGAAGATGAGCTGCTCCGTACTATGCACATGAGCGTGCTCTCTTGCGTACTCACGTGTGCACAGTACACAGTACAGAGTCGTCTGCCAAAGTCTCCCATGGCAGAACAGAGAAGCCTGCGGGTGAACGAGGACACTGTGAGGTGAGTATCTGTTTTTCATTTTTTATAACGCTTCAGACTCACTTTACAATTGATAAAAGAAGTAAGCTGGGAAACGCATGGATGCTAAACATATTCTTAATGTTAGTTAATAATGTAACCAACTCGCATCAAATCAGTCCTCAAATATCAGAAATATCAGCTGTGACTGGACTGTCCTTTTAATGTCAGTTATCTAACAAGAGGTCTACGGGCTTTTGGAAATGACACGTTGAGTTAGCACAGGCATAGAACTGAACAGATATTAAAGGACTTACGAGCCCAAATAGTAAAAAAAAGTTAAGTACCTTAATCATTTTTAAATGCACGGAGGACGCCGTCCGCGCCCTCCGTGCTGTTCCGCCGGGTCCCCGCAGTCTGATCGCCCCCCGTGCCGCTCCCGACCCCACGGACGGGGTCGGGCTCCCCTTCCTCTCCCAAGATGGCCGCCGGAGCCGGCCGCGGCTGCGCAGTCCGCATACGCGTTAGTGCGGCTGCGCAGCTCTAGGGCCTCCCCCCTCGATCCACGCTACTGTGCAGGGCAATACCAGTTGCCCGGCAGCCCTGCTGGTCTATTTGGCTGCAGTAGTGTTTGAATAACACCAGAAACAAGCATGCAGCTAAACTTGTCAGATTTGACAAGAATGTCAGAAACACCTGATCTGCTGCATGCTTGTTCAGGTGTTGCTTAAAAGGAAATAAATATGGCAGCCTCCATATACCTCTCACTGCAGATGTCCTTTAATATCTGTTCAGTTCTATGCCTGTGCTAAATCAACGTGTTTCCTCTTTTGAAGTCAATGGAGTTTGTCATCTTGGGTAAAAGACACGTAACAGAACAGTTTAAAGTTCTTCACTACATACATTGATTGAAGGGAACCTTAATTGAGAGGGTTATGGATGTTTCCTTTTAAACATTACCAGTTGCTTGTCAGTCCTGCTGATCTCTTTGGCTGCAGTAGTGGCTGAATCACACACCTGAAACAAGCCTGCAGCTAATCCAGTCTGACTTCAGTCAGAGCACCTGATCTGCATGCCTGTTGAGGGGATATGGCTAAAAGTATTAGAGACACAGGATCAGCAGGAGAGTCAGTCAACTTGTATTATTTTAACAGGGGAAAAAAATCCATATCTTTCTCAGTTTAGGTTCCCTTTAAAGTGAGTGTGGTGTCCAATGTGGACTCTCCTCTTCATAACTTTGCCATAAAGTTATGTAGATTAACCACATGACAAAGGTGCTTTAATGTGGATTTCTGAACAAACACAAAACAAATGGAGGGAAAAACAAGATGTTAAAGAGAAACTCCGATCAAGAATTGAACTTTATCCCATTCAGTAGCTGATACCCCCTTTTACATGAGAAATGTATTCCTTTTCACAAATAGACCATCAGGGGGCGCTGTATGGCTGATATTGTGGTGAAACCCCTCCCACAAGAAACTCTCGAGTACGTACTCCTGGCAGTTTCCTGTCTGGGAACCTTGCTGCATTGTGGGAAATAGCTGTTTACAGCTGTTTCCAACTGCCAAAAAAGCATGCAGCAGCTACATCACCTGCCAACAGCAAAAATGTCACCATGTAATAAATGTCAGAATGTAAATCAGGGATTTAAAAGATTTTACAATGGGCAAACACTTACTAAATCATTTATACATAATTATTGTAAAAATGAAGCACTTTTTTAAATTACATTATTTTCACTGGAGTTCCTCTTTAACTTCTCCAGGAAGGGCTAGAGCACTGAAGACTTAACTATTGGCCTCTATGTGTCCTGTCCCAGGGTTCATAAGCAATCACATTAAAAATTAAAAATGGACAGGAAGTGAACCTGTTCTGAATAGTGCCAAGGTGGTACTTTGCTCCTTCTCAGTTGCACAAGACATTCCCTTTGAACCTCCTCAGCTTGTTTTAGTGGCAGCGGAGAAGAAGGGACATCACCACACATTTTCTGGTCTTGAGGGGCGGCACAACAGTTCTGGATGGAATGGGAAGGATATGTTATCACAGATTTTCCCATTTCAAGGTTTCCTTAATGTACATCAGGCTTTATTGCAGCCCCAACTCAGATATCCTGAGTACCTTCTGCAAAATTATATAGATTTTTTGTTAATTGGGGCCTCCAGGGCTATTTCTAGGCAATGGAAACCCCTTTCCTTGTTAAAGAGAGGGTAAATGTTCTCATTTTAATCAAGACAATGCATTATGCCTGTTTGGATTTATTGGACAAAGTTTACTCAATATGGGAGGAATGTACGGTCTATAGGGGCATCAACTGTATAAATGTGTAGTTTGTTCACACTGTCTGGAAATTAGACTTATCACTCTGATTGTTATTCTGCCTTTTTCTATATATCATATAGCAGTGTTAGGCATAATGGAGCATATCATGTACTGGGTTTCTGACTTTTTAATTTAGCTTTTTTTTTTTTTCTGTCCTATATCATTTGGCTTATCACCATTTATACCTTGAAGCGTAGACGGTTGTATACCATTGGATTATCTCCATTACCACTGTAATATTCCATATGCTCGATTTTACATTTTGCGGCAGTAAAAAAATCTATTGAGGTTCTAACCCATTTGCACACTAACCAAAAGGAAAAACAATACTCATGGAGTTTAAACTGGGATAATCAAAAATATAATTGGTTAAACTCTGCTGTCTTCAGTGTATTCCCTCAAAAGATTAAAAAATACTGTGTTTCAAAAGGTAACAGACTACTTTGATGCCAGATGAGAAAAGAAACTGGACGCAGCTGGCATTCTCAACCTTCATTTGTATGGACATTATATTGTACATTACAATCTCATACATTTTAATTTTAGGCTTTGAAAGTTTAGAAACTTTTAGATAATTGCAAAGTACGAGGTAACACATATCAAAGTCACAATGATGGCATTAATGATGGTATTAAAATGCAACATTTCCTAAAATTAGTTGTATTTTGTTTAATGCCAACTATACAGCTCTATGTGTTATTCCCAATACATGTTAGCATTATTTAAATGGCAATGGATACATCAAAGAACAATGTATTGGGACCTCTCTAATACAAATCATCTTTGGGCTTCATGCTGAGTTTGTATATGATCTGGTAGCCATCATCCCAAGCATAAATCTGCCGGTCTTTTGGATTATACTTCATACTGGAATGGGATCCATATCTTTTAGGAAAGTAAACAACAGGAACATGTTCACTGGTTATGGTGCCGCTCACATCAAAAATACATTGTATACGTGAGCGACTTGGAAGCTTGGTGTTATACACCACATAGAGGGTGCCACAAACCACAAAAGCACTTTCAGCATTTTCTATTGGACATGGAGTATCCCACATCTGCTCAATGCCAAGGTTGTTTGAGTCCAGCTTAGCTATGCATATGTTTTTCTCATTCTCCTTGGTTGCATAAATGACCCATAGACCCTCTTCATCAGCTGCTATGTCGATGTAGTTGAACTTGGATAGACCATAAACTGGCACTTGATCTTCAATTGGGAGCACGGCACTGTCAACAACTGTTTTATTGGCCAAGTTGTATTTGATCACCTGAAATTCCTCCCCTTGTCGAACATAGTAAAGGTTGCCTCCATAAACAACGTGTCCTGTGCCAATCCAGGGGAAGGGCAGTTTTATCCGAGCTGCTTTCCTTGTTGAAGCAGACAGAGTGAATTCTTTCATGCGGGGGAATATAAACAAAGTGTCATTGCCAGCACCATCAAAGACATAGACTCTCTCAGAATTCCCAATAGGGTCCTTTGTCCAAAGACCGGAAGAGCTCCCATAACGCTTCAGTATTTTCATGGCGTTAACTTGAGAGATGGTGTCAGTACAGTCTGCAGAAGCCGAATGGATATAAAAATCACAATCTATCATAAATGCATCAAAGTAAAAAGCAATGGCATGGTAGGTGTACATTCAAATGTGCAAAGAAAACTGGAACAGGAGCAAAAGAAGAGGCACAGCTGCTCAGAACAAACAATAAGAATTACTTTAATTTAACAAATGAAATCTGACTGAATTCTCTGTACAGCTGCTCCACACTTGTTTCCATTTAACTTGCAGCTGTCTTTGTAAATTAACCCCAGAGAGTGGCTGCAACACAACAGATGAAAACAAGTCTCATTTCCCTAAAATCATACTTTCTTCCCGAGAAGAGTTCTTTCCGATAACCAACACTTGTGGGAGAAATGGTCCCAATGCCAGAGAAAATCTATTTTCACTGGACTGAACACAAAAAGTGATTGAACACTAACATTAAGCACTTCTAGGCTACTGAATGCTAATATTCTTAACCACTTGAGGACCGTAGGATTTACCCCCCTTAAAGGGACTCCGAGCTCACCCAAAAAAAGAAAGTTGTACTCACCAGGGGCTTTCTCCAGCCCAGTGCTGGTCGGGAGGTCCCACGCCGGCGTCCTGGCTCCTCTCCTTCTCCCTGCTCCGGAATGGCTGACAGGCCACAGCCCGGGCGACACTCAGCAGAGTGTCGGGCTGCTCCTTCCGCGTATGACGAGTAGTGCGCATGCGCAGTACTTTCACGCCGGCCGCCGTGATGACGCGAGGCGGCCGGCGTGTGACGTCAGCCGCGTCATACGCGGAAGGAGCAGCCCGACACTCTGCCGAGTGTCGCCCGGGCTGCGGCCTGTCAGCCATTCCGGAGCGGGGAGAAGGAGAGGAGCCAGGACGCCGGCGTGGGACCTCCCGACCAGCACTGGGCTGGAGAAAGCCCCTGGTGAGTACAAATTTCTTTTTTTGGGTGAGCTCGGAGTCCCTTTAAGGACCAGACCCTTTTTTTCCATTCAGACCACTGCAGCTTTCACGGTTCACAGCTTCACAGCTCGCTCATACAACCTACCACCTAAATGAATTTTGGCTCCTTTTCTTGTCACTAATAAAGCTTTCTTTTGGTGCTATTTGATTGCTGCTGCGATTTTTATTTTTTATTATATTCATCAAAAAAGACATGAATTTTGTCAAAAAAATTATTTTTTTTAACTTTCTGTGCTGACATTTTTCAAATAAAGTAAAATTTCTGTATACATGCAGCACGAAAAATGTGGACAAACACGTTTTTAATAAAAAAAAAACCCATTCAGCCTATATTGATTGGTTTGGGTAAAAGTTGTAGCGCTTACAAACTATGGTGCAAAAAGTGAATTTTCCCCTTTTGAAGCATCTATGACTTTTCTGACCACCTGTCATGTTTCATGAGGAGGCTAGAATTCCAGGATAGTATAAATACCCCCCAAATGACCCCAATTTTGGAAAGAAGACATCCCAAAGTATTCACTGAGAGGCATGGTGAGTTCATAGAAGATTTTATTTTTTTGTCACAAGTTAGCGGAAAATGACACTTTGTGACAAAAAAGAAAAAAAAAGTTTCCATTTCTGCTAACTTGCAACAATAAAAAATGAAATCTGCCACGGGCTCACTATGCTCCTCTCTGAATACCTTGAAGTGTCTACTTTCAAAAATGGGGTAATTTGTGGGGTGTGTTTACTGTCCTGGCATTCTGGGGGGTGCCTAATTGTAAGCACCCCTGTAAAGCCTAAAGGTGCTCATTGGACTTTGGGCCCCTTAGCGCAGTTAGGCTGCAAAAAAGTGCCACACATGTGGTATTGCCGTACTCAGGAGAAGTAGTATAATGTGTTTTGGGGTGTATTTTTACACATACCCATGCAGAGTGGGAGAAATATCTCTGTAAATTACAATTGTTTGATTTTTTTTTTTACACACAATTGTCCATTTACAGAGAGATTTCTCCCACTCAGCATGGGTATGTGTAAAAATACACCCCAAAACACATTATACTACTTCTCTTGAGTACGACAATACCACATGTGTGGCACTTTTTTGCACCCTAACTGCGCTAAGGGGCCCAAAGTCCAATGAGTACCTTTAGGATTTCACAGGTCATTTTTGTTTCAAGACTACTCCTCACGGTTTAGGGCCCCTAAAATGCCAGGGCAGTATAGGAAGCCCACTAATGACCCCATTCTAGAAAGAAGACACCCCAAGGTATTCCGTTAGGAGTATGGTGAGTTCATAGAAGATTTTATTTTTTGTCACAAGTTAGCGGAAATTGATTTTAATTGTTTTTTTTTCACAAAGTGTCATTTTCCGCTAACTTGTGACAAAAAATAAAATCTTCTATGAACTCACCATACTCCTAACGGAATACCTTTGGGTGTCTTCTTTCTAGAATGGGGTCATTTGTGGGGTTCCTATACTGCCCTGGCATTTTAGCGGCCCTAAACCGTGAGGAGTAGTCTTGAAACCAAATGTCGCAAAATGACCTGTGAAATCCTAATGGTACTCATTGGACTTTGGGCCCCTTAGCGCACTTAGGGTGTAAAAAAGTGCCACACATGTGGTACAGCCATACTCAGGAGAAGTAGTATAATGTGTTTTGGGGTGTATTTTTACACATACCCATGCTGGGTGGGAGAAATATCTCTGTAAATGACAATTGTTTGATATTTTTTTTACACACAATTGTCCATTTACAGAGAGATTTCTCCCACTCAGCATGGGTATGTGTAAAAATACACCCCAAAACACATTATACTACTTCTCTTGAGTACGGCGATACCACATGTGTGACACTTTTTTGCAGCCAAGGTGCGCTAAGGGGCCCAATGTCCTATTCACAGGTCATTTTGAGGCATTTGTTTTCTAGACTACTCCTCATGGTTTAGGGCCCCTAAAATGCCAGGGCAGTATAGAAACCCCACAAGTGACCCCATTTTAGAAAGAAGACACCCCAAGGTATTCCGTTAGGTGTATGGTGAGTTCATAGAAGATTTAAAAAAAAAATTATATTGCGCTTTTCTCCTTGCGGACTCAAAGCGCCAGAGCAGAGCAGCAGCCACTAGGGCGCGCTCTATTGGCAGTAGCAGTGTAAGGGAGACTTGCCAAAGGTCTCCTACTGAATTAGTGCTGGCGTACTGAACAGACAGTGCCGAGATTCGAACCCTGGTCTCCTGTGTCAGAGGCAGAGCCCTTAACCATTACACCATCAGCCAACTATACCGCCCTGGCATTTTACGGGCCCAAAACCGTGAGTAGTCTGGAAACCAAATGTCTCAAAATGACTGTTCAGGGGTATAAGCATCTGCAAATTTTGATGACAGGTGGTCTATGAGGGGGCGAATTTTGTGGAACCAGTCATAAGCAGGGTGGCCTTTTAGATGACAGGTTGTATTGGGCCTGATCTGATGGATAGGAGTGCTAGGGGGGTGACAGGAGGTGATTGATGGGTGTCTCAAGGTGTGATTAGAGGGGGGAATAGATGCAAGCAATGCACTGGCGAGGTGATCAGGGCTGGGGTCTGAGGGCGTTCTGAGGGTGTGGGCGGGTGATTGAGTGCCCTAGGGGCAGATAGGGGTCTAATCTGATGGGTAGCAGTGATGGGGGGTGATTGATGGGTAATTAGTGGGTGTTTAGGGTAGAGAACAGATGTAAACAATACACTTGGGAGGTGATCTGATGTCGGATCTGCGGGCGATCTATTGGTGTGGGTGGGTGATCAGATTGCTCGCAAGGGGCAGGTTAGGGGCTGATTGATGGGTGGCAGTGACAGGGGGTGACTGATGGGTGGCAGTGACAGGGGGTGATTGATGGGTGATTGACAGGTGATTGACAGGTGATAAGTGGGTTATTACAGGCAAGAACAGATGTAAATAATGCTCTGGCGAATTGATAAAGGGGGTCTTAGGGCAATCTGAGCGTGTGGGCGGGTGATTGGGTGCCCGCAAGGGGCAGATTAGGGTCTGATCTGATGGGTAACAGTGACAGGTGGTGATAGGGGGTGATCTGACTTCGGATCTGCGGGCGATCTATTGGTGTGGGTGGGTGATCAGATTGCCCGCAAGGGGCAGGTTAGGGGCTGATTGATGGGTGTCAGTGACAGGGGGTGATTGATGGGTGGCAGTGACAGGGGGTGATTGATGGGTGATTGACAAGTGATTGACAGGTGATCAGTGGGTTATTACAGGCAAGAACAGATGTAAATAATGCTCTGGCGAATTGATAAGGGGGGGTCTGAGGGCAATCTGAGCGTGTAGGTGGGTGATTGGGTGCCCGCAAGGGGCAGATTAGGGTCTGATCTGATGGGTAACAGTGACAGGTGGTGATAGGGGGTGATTGATGGGTAATTAGTGGGTGTTTAGGGTAGAGAACAGATGTAAACAATGCACTTGGGAGGTGATGTGACGTCGGATCTGCGGGTGATCTATTGGTGTGGGTGGGTGATCAGATTGCCCGCAAGGGGCAGGTTAGGGGCTGATTGATGGGTGGCAGTGACAGGGGGTGATTGATGGGTGATTGACAGGATATTGACAGGTGATTGACAGATGATCAGTGGGTTATTACAGGGGGGATAGAGGCATACAGTACACGGGGGGGGGTCTGGGGAGAATCTGAGGGGTGGGGGGTGATCAGGAGGTAGCAGGGGGCAGTTTAGGGAATTAAAAAAAAATAGTGTCGACAGATAGTGACAGGGAGTGATTGATGGGTGATTAGGGGGGTGATTGGGTGCAAACAGGGGTCTGGGGGGTGGGCAGGGGGGGGGGTCTGAGGGGTGCTGTGGGCAATCAGGGGGCAGGGAGGGGGAAATCAGTGTGCATGGGTGCAGACTAGGGTGGCTGCAGCATGCCCTGGTGGTCCCTCGGACACTGGGACCATCAGGGCAGGAGGCAGCCTGTATAATAGGCTTTGTATACATTACAAAGCCTATTATACAGATGGATCGGCGGGTATGTGTATTCCTCCGCCCGCTGGCGCTGCTAAGTGGCCGGCGAGCTGGAGGCTAAATCCCCGGCCATCGATCCCCGGCAGAAGATCTCGTCACGGATGACGCGATCGCTCCGCCCATGCCCGTACAAGGACCGCTGCCTCTGTGCATGCGGCGGTCCTTGCTAGATCCACTTTCTGGCCGCCCCTGTGCAGTGGGCGGTCGGCAAGTGGTTAAAGAGTAACCATAACAACAGAATGCAGTAAATTATTCAGAATACTCACTTTTAGGTTAATATCCTGGTTTCAGCACAGTAACACTTCCTATAGCTTTATAGTGCTGTATATTGTTGTATAGCCTAGTCCTCCCACTGAGGCTGAGCCTAGGCTGTTTATTATGCAGAATTCTCACCCCCAGAGCATTCTGGGAGACAATCTTTTCTACTAACTTTAGAACTCTTAGAGATCACCTGCCAGTACTAAGTATGTTGCCGCCTGTAATAAAGTTCAGAATGTAAATCAGGGAGGAGACAGATTTTAAAATCGGCAAACACTGATTAAAATAATTTATTAATGCATATTGTAAAAAAAATGTTATTTTGATTACAGTTTCTCTTTAAATTACTCCAGTCATATCATCAGCTGACCATACACAGCTCCTGTCATATAAATATATTCTGCTATATATGTGATGAATCACATTTGAAAGAGCCATAACTGACCACCTAAAATACTATTTATATATAATATATTATAATATTATTAGACAGCCAGAGTTTAGACTACCAGTTATTTTTTTCTTGAGACAGCAATATCTATACTATACTTGTACAACATAAGGTGACATAGACTTTTTAATAAAATCATGTAATAATAAACTTAAAAAGGGACTTGGCTGTATATAATGTACTAAATAAAAGAGCATCTATTTTACAATATTTATTAATAAATGATTTAGTCAATGTTTGCCTATTTTACACTTCACCCTAATTTACACCCTTACATTATTACATTCAGGAAGGAGGCAAAGTTAAAGGTTAGACCTAGGACAGGATGTGTTGGTATTGAGTGTGGGAATAGTGTTGTGTACATGAGGGAAGAGAGGTTAAGATATAGGGCAAGGTATGAGGTTAGGGTTAAGCTCAGGCCACTAGTAGCCTGAATTATCCATCTATCAGATTTAATGTGTACCTGAAGAGAGAGTCATATGGAAGCTGCCACATTTACTTGTCCTCAGAAGTGTCTGAGTCACAACCCTGAAACCAGCATGCAACTAATTTAGTCGGATTCGAGTCAGAGCACCCGATCTGCATACTTCTTCAAGGTCTATGGCTAAACTATTAGAGACACAGAATCAAGGGGACAGCCAGGAAACTTGCATTGTTTAAAAGGAAATATGGCAGCCTCCATATTTCTCTCACCTTGGGTTCCCTTTAAGGCCAGCGTACGGTATTATTTTTTGTTTTGTATAGATTGTTAGAGGTAACAAAAAATAAAATCAATCAAAACTAGGGTATATCTGATCAATTTCTCTATTGTAATATTGATCAGGAAAAGCCATTCTATTTCAGACCAACATGGGCTGCCAAGTTTGGGGGTAGGGAGAGGCGTCACATTTAGTATTGTACTGCTTTGATTTTGTGATGGTGTTGGGTAAGTAAACATTATAATGGAATACTGAGCAGCCCAGGGTGGTGAATAGGTAAACACCTGACATCAGATATTGACAGCAGATGTTATAATCAGAAAAATGACAGACCCAACACCAGCTATTTCATCATTTATTTCATAAGGGTGGCGGAAGTCTTTAAAAAACTAAACTTCACTGATGGAAGGCCTCTACAACTAGAACAGAAGTCTTATTTAAAACCAGTGTGTGGATGTCCGGCTTAAGAATACATGCAGGCTTGCCACATGATTTATTTATACAAAATCTTGAGTGGTAAAAAGGAAAATAAAAGGGAAATAATTGGGTTAATGGAACCTACTTACATGATTTCCGGTAGGTGGGAAGGCTCATCACCTCTTCTGGCTCCACAACTTCCAGCTGCTCAGCCTTGGGGCAACCTAGTATAATATGAGAAGTAGGTTCCACTAACCCCTGTGAAATTGTATTATTCATGCATGTTCATGCTGAAAGTTATTAGAAATAGGCAATATACTGGAGACAACACATGTCTGATGTTAGTAAAATACATTTGTAAATGAGGTATATAATAAAGACAACAAATACGACAACATACTAAACAACTGCATACTGTAGAAAAATATCTCCTTAACCAGTTCACCCCCAAGGGTTTTTACCCTAACGGACCAGAGCAATTTTCACCTGTCAGTGCTCCTCCCTTTTATTCCCTAATAACTTTATTACTACTTATCACAAGAAAATGATCTATACCTCATTTTTTTCGCCACCAATTAGGCTTTCTGTGGGTAGTACATTTTGCTAAGAATTTTTTTATTCTAAATGCGTTTTAATGGGAAAAATACAAAAATAATGGAAAAAAAATCATTTCTTCTCATTTTTCAGCCATTATAGTTTAAAATTAAACATTCTCCTTTGGATAAAACCAACACATTTTATTTACCCAGTTGTCCCGATTATTAAACAGTTTAAATTATGTCCCTATCACAATGTACGGCGACAATATATTATTTTGAATAGGTGTTATTTTTCTTTTTTTTTTTTTGTTCTGGCCATAATTACAAGCCCCTATATAGTAAATTAAAATTAATTTTCCCTAATAAAATATATATTAAAAAAGTTGAGTCTCTAAGGCAACTATTTATTGATTTATTTTAAGCTTATTTTTTTTTTACAAGTGTTTTTTTTTGGAGGGGGGAGGGTTGGAAGTGTAATTGTATTAATTTTATTAATCATGTGTATGTACCTGTATATGTATGTGTTTGTGTGTGTAATATACTTTTTGGCCACAAGATGGTGGTAGTGAACACTCCGGTTATAGGAAGTGATCACTTTTTTTTTTTACACTTTATTTAACTGTAACAGTTTCCTGTTTTGTGAATGGATGTGGCCGCTGTTTGCGGTCATGTCCATTCACTCCAGGCATTGCGATTGGGTAGAGGACCGCTCGGTCCTCTTCCCCAATCACTAAACACGGGATCCCAACGGAAACGGCGGCGTATTAAAACGTCATGTTATCGTTAATAGGCTAAAGCATGACGTTTTAATATGTATGCTTGTCGGTAAATGGTTATATACATGTAAACACATACAAATAAGAAGTACGTTTCTTCCAGAGTAAAATGAGCCATAAATTACTTTTCTCCTATGTTGCTGTCACTAACAGTAAGTAGTAGAAATCTGACATTACAGACAGATTTTGGACTAGCCAATCTTCTCATGGGGGTTCTCATAATTTTCTTTATTTTAAAAGCACTTAGTGAATGGCAGTTGCTCCGTCCAACAGCCAAATATGTGTGCAGCGAGCAGGAAGGATGGTCAGCATCTTTTTATAAATCTTTTTCAGGGAATGTCTTTATAAAGAATAAAGGCCATGCTGAAAATTCCCCACGAAGAGATGGACTAACCCAAAAACCGGTAATGTCAGATTTCTACTACCTGCTGTAAGTGACAGCAACATAGGAGAAAAGTAATTTATGGCTCATTTTACTCTGGGAGAAATGTACTTCTTATTTGTATGTGTTTTAAATGTTAAGATTTTTGCAACAGTTCCTCTTTAAGTATAGGATGTAGGCCACTGTTCCTATAATTTTTCCTCTGTGTGTTTTGTGAAGGTAGAACTCTCTGCTAACACTTTTTGTAAGCGTTTTTCACCTTCCTCTGGATAATCTTAGATATGTGAGGCTGCTGGCAAGTGTTGTACCATATGTTCTGGTCCAACTCATGGATGTATGTCTCTTTTCAACCCAGCTAACTATGTACTCATATGGTGGCTATAAAACATATTAATCCCCTTCAAAATATTCACCAAAGAGCAAGCACAGTTTTGCTCCTCACAAAACTGTACCGCCATGTGTGCGAGCGGGAGCCAGGGCAGAGAGAGCTAACTTGTTTCTCTCGCTATCACTAGCCACTGCACTTCATATTGCCTTCCATCCACCCAACACTTCTGCTTTCACAGTGGAAGATCTGGCTTTAAAGGTGGAAGTGTCAGAAGACTGGAGCACAGGGTGAAGCACAGTGGCTAGAGGCGGCAAAACAGGAAAGTCAACTCTCTCTGCCCCAGCTCTCCGACAACACACATGGGTTCAGTTTTGCTTCTCTTAAAACTGTAGTCAACCCATCCCTAATATTCAAATTTTATTTCTTTGCTGCCTGAAATGAAGACAGACAAAAATACTAAATACAAAAATTACAGTATAACAGGCAAGGTAAATACAGTATATAAAGTAATGGTTCAGGAAAACGTAATACAGAATCACTAAAATTAAGGCTCACCCTCTTTTAAAGAGAACCTGTATAAAAAAAAACTCCCCTGGGGGTACTTACGTCGGTAGGGGGAATGAGGCTTCCCCCACTCCTGTAGCTGCAGGCAGTCCAGCGCTGGCTCCCCCAAAGCCTCCCGCAATCCTCAGCCCCAATCCTGACAAGGCATGATTTATTTAGCTCTCCGGGATCCAGAGCAGGCGCAGTAGCGGCTCTTCCTTTGGGCTAGGCAGAAATAGCCGAGCCTGATAGTATCCGCTCTATTGCACAGGTGCAAAAGGACTCGCGCCTGCACAGTAGAGCGGATCGATCGGGTTCTGCTATTTCCACCTTACATGACTGAAAAGCTGTTAGTACGCCTGCACTGTATTGTGGAGAGGTAAATATTTACATCTCCGCACTTCGGGGGACCCGGGCAGGCTAACGGAGGGACACTGGAGGAAGGGGGAAGCCTTGTTAGGATACAGAGGCTTCCCCCTCACAAGGCAAGTATTCCCTAGAGGGGTATTTTTTTATTACAGGATTGTTTTAAAAAGTACTTGTGAACTTATTCAAGTACAACTACTCAATTGCACACCGAGCAAATTGGCTTCCACCTTTGATTCATTCAACATAAAAATAGCTATTTCTGGAGCATTCCAGTGCTAGGAGGTACAAAAGCCAAGGAACTACGGGTGGCAAGGTACTGTCACAAGATCTCCGGGATAAAGATGTGGACAGGCATAAGTCAGGAGATGGGTACAAAAACATTTTAAATGTTTTATCAGTCCATAAGAGTATAATACAACTTCCAATTGTGCAGCCCAATCGACCATCTGATTTGACAATTTCATTCAGTTGGATGAAAATTAGCGCCGCAACAAGCATGTCCGATTGACTATTTGACTGATTTTGATCAGCAATAGGTCAAATGTATAAATCTAGCAAGCTGGGAAATCTTGGGCTGACATGATCAATTGGGTGTGTGGTGGCAACGGAGTGTGATATCTCGACTACCGGTGAACACAATGGAACTCCCGGTTGCTGTCTCCCCAAATGTTAATGTGCCTTCAAGGTGCATTCCAGTCTCCCCTGTTCCGATTCGATTAGAGAGCGATCTGTCCCTTCTTGATCTACCTATACATTGCTAGGATGTATGGGCACCTGTAGATCCTGAACAAGCATGCAGATCAGATTTTCTGATCCGTTTAGCTGCATGTTTGTTTCAAGTGTGTGATTCAGATATTACCGCAGCCAAAGAGATCAGCAGCACTTCCAGGTAACTGGTATTGTTTAAAAGGAAATAAACATGGCAGCCAATGATGGATTAAGAGAAAGGGGGGCCCTTGTCAAGGAAGCAATGGATCATCCTGATGGCTCATTCTGATGGTCTTTTTGGCAAGCTAAGGTGGGAGATGGGACAGAGAAAGTTGCATTTGGACCCACTAACATCCACTAGGCCCCAGGCACCTGCCTATATTTGCCTTGTGAATGATCCTGCTCCGCAGCCACCATATGCCTCCCACTTCAGTTTCTCTTTAAAGAAAAAAGTACCCGTCCATCTCAGTGATTCTCTTTTCAATTTTGTTTGAATTGTTCCATTTGTACATTTGTATATAGCTGTTATACGTAGCACTGAGCTGAATAAATAATTTTGTCATGAGGCTGGAAAGCAACAAAATGTAATTACTACAATGGGGGAGGGGGGGATGATTATTTTCTATACCCGCTGTCTCTAACATGAATCCCAGAATTATCTGCTAGTTTTAGCTATCTTAGTGGTTAGTAAAGAGAGATGCACTAGCTATAAATTGGCTTAGAAAATGCGAGACCCCGCACTGTTAGCCTGGGAACATATATTTAATTTTTAGAGATACCAAAGTGATCTTGTAATGCCTCTGGATAAATGCACATATTTACATGCATTCATACAGACCTGTGATTTCGATTGAAAACAAAATGTTTTCTTTGTTCCCATGAACTGAATGAATAGATAGGGATTGCTTTCACACCACTAAGGGGCTGATCTATGGAGGCAGGAGCATACAAAAATTGAGCAGCTGGCCAGAGTAACCAATTACAAGCCTTTGTTGCATTCAGATGGAAAGTGAGTGGTTGCTCTGAACGTAAATTGGCCCTAGACTACACTATACATACATATGACTATGATAGGGATTAGATTGTGTGTCCCTCTGAGGGACATTTAGTGAAAGACGATATATACAGCGCTGCGTAATATGTCGGCGCTATATAAATACTTAATAAATAAATAGGCTTCCATATTTCTATCTTGAAAAATCAGGCAGAGTGTGCATGAAATTCTTTAGTATAGTTAGCAATGCCATTCATGGGTTAGTGTGATATTCCAATAGCCAGTGTGTGATGTGCAGTATTGTACATGTATAGGGGGTTTACCATGCACAAAGCATGCTGCAAGTATAGAATGAATTTAGAGTTCGTCCAGCATTTCATGTGGTTGGAGAAATGGCATGCTTTATTACAAGAAACCATTACCTTTGGGTTTATCATACTTTTCATTTTTCTTTTTCTTCACAAGTAGTTCTGTCAGTTTTTCATCTATATCCACACACGGTGGTGCTGGGTTCTGCGTTTCCAGGTAGTCCACCTCTCTCTCCAGCCGGTCCACCCGGACATTGGTGTTCTCCACCTCATTCCTCACAGCTTCCCGCTCTTTCTCTATGTTCTCCAGCATCTTCAGAATCTGGTTCTTGAAGTCTCGTAGTTCTGAGCTGTACCGACTGCTGTGATCATGCCACTGTGCAATTCTATCCTGCAGATAATGGCAATAATTCACCCAATCAAGGAAAGCAATAATGGGCACAGGCTAATGTTTCACTTGTAAACTGCTTTAACCAGCACCTACTTTTATGGTATTTTATTCTAAGCCTGACATATAACATACAGTATTCATGTAATTACTCTCTGTAACCTCACTTGTGTTTATACAGCAGATTTTGGTCTCTGAAGTGAGTCAGCTGCTGCATGGACGTTGGCCTTCTGAAGAGTTATGTGATATACATGCTAACCTTTGATGTGGCTGCTGGATTTTTACTTTGGACGTGTATTAAAGAGTAAAGAGAAGGAAAAGAAAGGTCATCCGGTTAACCTACAGTGCACAGCTAAGATTATACTGCCACATCAGTGTAACATAAACCATGCTCATGCTGATATAACAAAGAGCAGAAAAAAGCTTCAAAGATAAGTTAGGACACCTTTCTACATCAATATTCAGGATCCGAAGAGTCTAATCTTTTAAGACCTGTGGACAGTACTACAGGGGGCAGGATGGATTGACTATCACCGACTGTAAGTGGAGAAGCTTTGGTGCTATGTGTCTTACTCCCCAGTCACCAAACCAAGCAGAATCTGGTAAACTGAAAATGGCCTCTCCTTCTGGACCAGCTACACATTTAAATTAAAATGTAGTTTCCAAATTCATTGAAAAATGTTTTTTTTATCTTTGTTATATTAAAGAACAAAAAACAATGAAGGACAAATCCATAAAACACAATAACTGTGGCGTTAGAGAAGGTCAATGAAATACAAATAATTCCAAGCTGATGCAAACTTTGTGGTCATTTTATGCAAATCTATGGAGCTTGAAAACTGACCAATCAAATTCAAGCTGTGTAAACTCAGCTTTACATTTGCCTCTCATAAGCCTTTTCTATGTGGAGTGTTCTAACTGCAGAATGACAGAAGCTTCCCTGCAGACTAGTTCACATACAGTATGTGTGTCCCATGAGTGTACCTCCATATGTAGGAGCAGATGTGTGCTTTTCATCAAATGAATGTCAAGCACAACCACTATCCGGAAAATGTACAGTGTCCATTGCTCTACGTGAAAGCACAGATCCATTGTAATTGGCTGTTGCCTGTTCTCTGTACAAAGCAGTAGAACAGAATATCTGTGAACTGGTTCACAGCATTCACTTTCTCACACACATTGATCTACAGTAAACCCATGATCACATCTTTAGTCCTGCTAGGTGATCTTTGCAGAATGTTTGTTGACGAGCGTTCCAAAGCCAGAAAACCATACACCTGATCTCCCAGAATGCTCGGGTGGGGAGGGGTATTTCATTATAGCTATTCAGCCTAGGTTAAACATCACTGGGAGGGCAGTTTCTGATGCTAAAACCAGGAAAATGATCTTGTATCCTGAATAATTTACTGCATTGTACTGTATGTCACTGCACTACCTGTGAGCCCCATTCAGACACAGATTGAATAGAGGCCTTCTGATATCATGCTCCTGTTCTGGGTGGGGAGGATCTCTTTAGCCATTATGTTTAAAATTACTTAAAGAGGAGCTGTCAGCCATACTATCTCAGAAAAAACACACATATATAAATAGATAAATACTTGCTCTACTTAACCTCCTTGGCGGTATGGATGAGCTCAGCTCGTCCATGTACGCCAAGGAGGATTGCTCAGCCCCTGGAGGGTCTTTTTACTTACTTTTTTTTTTTTCAGAACATGTAGCTAGCACTTTGCTAGTCATGATGTCATGTCCGATCATCACCATGGCGACGGGAGAAGCGACTATAAGAAGTCACGGTTCTCGCGGGATCTCGGACGCGAAAGTGGAGTGGCGGGGATTGGGAGGGTAATGCAAAAGTAGTATGCAATACGCTAGCTACAGCAAGGAAAAAAAATTTTCACAAAAACGGTAATGCGTACTTATGTACGCATTACCCAGAACGCCAGGGAGGTTAAATAACATATGTATTGTGCTGTCCAGGTTTTGATCTTAGTGATTTTTCTACAGTAAAAAAAAAAAGGTAAAAACCTTCTTAGCATTTCCCATTTTAATTGTGGCTATTTTGAAGCCAATCCTGATGTCAATTCCTCTTTACTCTCCTTTGCCTGATTTGCCCGCCCTTCTCTACAGAAAGTGCATTGTCTCAGCATGATAAATATTGGCCAATCAGAGCTTAACAGAGGTGTGGGAGGGGAAAACAGGAGGGAAAGAGGCTTCAGCCAATCAACCTGCATTAGTTAAGTCTGAGGGGAAGTAGAGAAGCAAAAAAGGACAACCCAGCATGCCCTGCAACTTCCTTTTTGTGTACCAAATTGTGTGTACCAAATAAGAATCAGGTAAACTGGGGAATGATCATTTATCAACAAGAAAAGTAATAGTGATTTTAACTTTTGGATTGCATGGTTAGCATCCTTATTACTTGTTTACCAGATGAAAATAAATAATTGATTTTTGATTTTATGCCCGACAGTTACACTTTAACCTCCTTAGCGGTAACCCCGTGCTGGACACGGGGTAAGCCGCCTCGGAGGATTCCTCAGGCCCTGCTGGGCCGATATGCGATCATGGCGGCGGGGGAAGCCCTCAAGGAAATCCCATTCAGAACGGGATTTCCTTATGGGCAAGCGGCGCCGGCGGCGATTGGTAAATACTGGGGGACGCCGCAGGGAGGGGGGAAGCATGTAGCTAGCGCTAGGCTAGCTACATGCTTAAAAAAAAAAGGGTGAAAAAAACCCTCCCGCGGCCGTGCAGCCGCATTTATCATACCGCCAGGGAGGTTAATAACAAAACCTAACTGCAGACTCTGAATAAACATTTATGTCCAGTCTCCATTACACTTCACACGCATTTTAACAAGTGCATTATGCAACTGACCACTGTGAATCTAGCCTTATAGTATTCAAGTTATTGTGCAAAAAGACTGGAACTACTAGGAGAGGCAGGCAGGTTCAAACAGCACTTACCTAAAGGAAAATGGATATTTGCATATCACAAACAAATTGTTTTCTTGGTTAAGCATTTTGGAGCATGCCCAGTCATCTCCGCTGCTATGTTATACTACTGCCAGACCTCTGGAGAGTGCACTTATGTTCATGTCAAATGAGCTAACATAAGTGTGCTAACTCTGGATTGCTGAGCAAGACAAGTGGAGCACAAATGAGCTGAGATCACAACAGTGAATTACATGATAAAATGGCAATTCGTCAGTTTCCTTTGGGGACATACCAGGCTAGTCTACTAATGCTGGATTGGTACATTACACACTACCTCATTTATGCCTAAATAGAAACATTGTAGTTTATCTGGAAAGGCAGAATACAATGAAGTCAAATATACTATTGGCTTTGTTATCATTTTTGGTTACATTTGTTTACCAAATTGTTTTTTTTTCTTTTTTTTTTTCTTTCTATTAAACTTATATTTTCTTCCAATATTCTCAGATTGATTATGGAACAGGCACACTGGCTTTTTTTAAAGGCTATCTTACTGCCAATTCCTTCTGTAAATCCGGAGGAACTGGGATGCATTTTCCTACCATCTATAATATCTTCCTCTGGGTCCATCAAATTCAATCAAATCATATCAGGAATTAGCACCTTTAACTTAGATTTGTACCCAGTTGCCAAGTAACAGAGCTGAAGGCAATGAGCATGTGTCCTTAAGGAGCAGAGTGGCCCACTGAGGCAATTCTGCCCCTTTGGAAAATGCCTCCGTTTTCCTGGCCCAAATCTTTGGATTCCACCATCATGCCTGCTAAAAATGGTATGAGGCAGTTCCCTTCCTGATCATATGAAATGGGGAAAGATGTTCTGATGTTCCAGTATGCACTCAATTATTGTAGAGCCACATCCAATCTAAGACCTAAACAAACCATTTTCTTTTCACTTACCTAGAATCCAAAACATCTTATTGAAGGTATAGTTCAATCTTTCTTATTTTCTGCTGCTGGCACAAAATTAACTGGCAGTTTTGTACTGTATCTCAAACATAGCTGCCTGTATCAACATTGCATGTATCTGCCTTCAAAGTCATCCTTCAGGCCATGTGAAGCTGTGCTTAACTGGCATTGGCAGGGAAAAATCCTTAAGAAGCTAACTTTTTTGTTTCTGCCTTGTTGGGGACTGTCACCATAATCCAGAAAAATAATTTGGTCTTGCTATGGTCCCTGTGTATTAAGTAGCAGGATTTTCTATCAGATGCAATCCACCCAATGAAAAAAGCCTGATGTTCAAATGAAATCTAATGAGAAATGGAGACTGTGGGGTTGTGCATTAAATGAGATGCTTAATTTGAAATTGTGCTGTCATTCTAAGGACAAACAGCATGATGCCAGATTAACAGCCATATTGCAACACAACAGCATATGGCCAGCAGCAATCATATTGCTCCTTGTCAGACATAGTCTGGCATCAGGAGCTTGGGAGAATGCTCCACTGTTGGACCAAGTCTGATAGTGGAGTGGAAAGGGCTTATGGCTAGAATTATAACTGTGCTATTGTAAAATGAAAACATGTTTCTTATAGATCATTAAATTATACATTTATAAAGAACTAGCTGATGGCCCGGAATTGCCCGGGTATGTATTTGGCTGGTGTTCGCTCCGCCCACTTTTTCTAACCCTAACACACAATTTACTCAATGACGTAGTGTGCGAGCTTTGCGGTCTTTGGCATCAATAATTTTCATTGAAATGAAACAAATCTGATTGGCTGTGGCTTCACTTTCTTTTCTGAATTTGAACCCCAGTCACCCAATGACCAACTGTACCAGGTTTGAAGCTTGTGCCATTAACAGTGCAAGAAAGGAAGCAATTAAATATTTCCCTTAAAAATCAATAGGTTAATTTTGATTGGCTTTTGTAGACTCCACCCACTTTTCTGAATATTAATCCCAGTCACCCAATGACCAACTGTGCAAAGTTTGAAAACCCTACCATTAACAGTGTAACAGAGTAACCAAGCAGCTCAGGGTGACCCAAACTACTAGGATTGTATAGGGGGATAAAAGGAACCAAAAAGCCCTCCTACTAAAAAAGCAAAGCTTGGTGTAATTGCCTTCTTAAAACAGAAGAAAATTTGCAATAATTCAGTTATAAGTGAACATTTGTGGTTACCCACAATTCACTACTACTGAATATGCAAATTATCCCTTTTTGCCCTTGTTAAGCCAAGTAAGCATCCAGAACCGCTGGTGTATAGCAAGCCTATAGCTATAAGTTTTACACAGCCATATCAAGCCCACATGTAGACAGCCTGTTTCGGATTTTTGGTCCTCATCAGTACATGGCAGGGATTGATAAGGCTGTATGAAATAGGGCTTGGACCAGTACAACAAAGTAACCAAGCAGCTCAGGGTGATCCAAACTACTAGGAATGTATAGGGGGATAAAAGGAACCAAAAAGCCCTCCTACTAAAACGTAAAGCTATAGGCTTGCTATACACCAGCGGTTCTGGATGCTTGCTTGGCTTAACAAGGGCGAAAAGGGATAATTTGCATATTCAGTAGTAGTGGATTGTGGGTAACCACAAATGTTCACTTATAACTGAATTATTGCAAATTTCCTTCTGTTTTAAGAAAGCAATTACACTAAGATTAACAGTGTAAGAATGGCTGCAGTTTACATTTTCCTAGTAAAATTTGTTTTTTTTCTCTGCCCACTTTTTGGTTATGCGGATAAAAATGTATCCTATATGTTGTAGATAAGAATACCGCTGCACTGATCTCAGGATAAAAGCCAATTTTTTTATTGAGGCAATTGTGGACAAACAGCAATATAGATCACGCATGTGACAGTAGGCATGAGTTGTATTGCTATTTGTCCACAACTGCCTCAACAAAAATTGGACTTTTATCCTGAGAGCGGTGCAGCGGGATTCTTATCTACTACATTTTCCTGGCTCTTTGGTGTTCTGCTCCCGATCACAGTAGGTGCAGTGGTTGCAGCGACCTGTTTCCTGGATTATCCTATGTTATTCCAGGTAATGTACTATGTGTGGGCCAAATTTCATTCAAATCCGTTCTGCTATTGTTGTGTGATTGAGTAACAAACAAACATCCAAACTTTCACATTTATAATATTAGTGAGATGAAGCAGGATGAAGATAACCTAGATTCATTTACTTTAAACAATTTGTGTAATTTATAAAGTTTAACTTTGCACAAAGTGAGAAGTTATGCAGAGAGGTGATGTACTTTGTTGCAGTCTTTCTACTGACTATAGATTACACCCATGTGTTCTGTTTTACATCCATTTCTGAAGTCTGTAGCACCTCAGGACAGGTTTCACAGGATTAAAAAAAAGTTTAACAGGATGTCTGGAGATGTGGATTCCAGATACTGAGGACAAGAGGAACATGTAAGCTCCAGCTTGAAAACTATTCCTTCACTGAAGGCTCTGGCATTCCATGACTAAAATAGTAATTATTTTATTCTCTATGCATTTTAAGGGGAAAAAAGAGAAAATATTTCTCCATTTCCATCCACTATAGTTTTTAAATAAACAATGCTGCCATAGATAAAACCAACACATTTTGTTTTCCCATTTGTCTTGGTTATCTCAACATTTAAATTACATCCAAGTGCAATGCCTGGAGATAATATATTATCTGGAAATAAAGGTGTATTCTTTCTGTATTGTGTTTTTCATTTTCTTATTGTATCCTAGCAATAAGCCCTTATTTGCAAAAATAACACTAAAATACCCTCATAACATACTAAAAAGCTGGGTTCCTAAGGTAACAATTTCTATAACTATTTTAAATATTGTCACTTTGTTTTCTTTTACAAGCTTTTTATTTTGATACAGAATATATATGAAGATAAAAATTTTATTGCTTTTGATTCAGTTTGTCACTAAAAATAATTCGCGAGACATAGGCCTCAACCTAAAAACACCCTAAAATCAATTTTACAACTTATCCCAGTTAAAATAATACCACATATCTCTCAGTTCATAGCTAGTTGTACATCTAGCAGGCCATTAACTCAGTGTGCATGTGGCTTTGTACAGGCAATTTTTTCCCACAAAGTATTTTAGCACCATATCTTTTCACATGGAGTCCATGAGTTTGTCCCTACCTATTTTTTAAGTGACAATGGTCTAAGCTACATCAAAATGTATTCTATAACTCATTACAATTAAAATGAGGTCAGATATACTGTGCATCATTTGATAAAAAACTCGATGCACAGCAGTCCATTATTCTCAAGGTAAACCTATTGGTTTTTTTACATACTTTTTTTTTTTTTTGCCTTTATTGTTACAGCACCATTCTTTGTTTGCATAGCCCCAGAAGAGTCATCAGAAAAAGGCAACAAATGTCACAAATTATAGAAAGCTAACATCCAGAGCTATTCAAAAATGGATGTTTTGTAATCTACCGAGTTTTGTTGAAATTTACCCAATTTTGAAAAAAAGATTTTTTTAAATGATGGATTGAGTTTGTCCCTACCTAATTTTTATGTGACAGGGGTTTAAACTATGAGACACATCAAAGTGTATTCATTATGATTAAAATGAGATCACATGTATAAGAAACTGGATGCATAGCAATCCATTATTCTCAAGGTCCGCCTACGGCTCTTTTACAGTTCATTCGGATAGGGACTGGTTAGTGTTAGGAGTAGGTGGTGAGTAGTTCAGGGGTGGTTAGGGTTAAGCATAATTAGTGGAGGGTACAGGTGAGAGTTAGGATACAATGGGTGATAGTAAAATATCAGTTACATTTCTCATATTGTACTATAGTGGATAATAGAATATCGGTAAAATATCTCTATACTATTACCTTTTATTTTTGCACCCATTTTTCCTCATGATACTATTATATAGAATATCATGCAAAAGTCCATTAATTTCAGTAATTTAGCTTAAAAGGTGTAACTAATACATAAAATGGACTCATTACATATGCAAAGCAAGATATTTCAAGCCTTTATTTGTTATAAGCTTGATGATTATGGCCTACAGCTCATGAAAACCCCAAAATCAAAATCTCAGACCATTACAATAATTTATCTATTATTTATTTATTGTATTTATAAAGAGCAACATATTACGCAGCACTGACATAAAACTATAATTTTAAAATGTTCAATATTCTAGACTCAAAGTGTCAGACTCTAATCAACTAATTAATTCAAAACACCTGCAAAGGGTTCCTTTTTCATATATTAGTTTCACCTTTTAAGATGAATTATTGAAATAAATGTACTTTTGCATGATATTCTAATCGAGTTTCACGTGTAGATCTTTGCCTAACACTAATTATCCCCATAATCTCTTGCATCAATCATTGCTACCTTGTAACACAAACACTTTTTTTTTATTACAATGTTTTATCAATGATCATTATTGCTAGCAATTATATTGACTATTGCAGGACAAGGGGAAACTGATTGGCCAAAGGATCACATGATCCCTTGGGCCAATCACTGCAGCCACAGGGATCATACAATCCCTTTGACCAATCAGCGGTGCAGTACAGGGGTCACGTGTGCATGTGTGCACAATTACAGGAAGTAATGTAATCCCTGTGTAAACTTCATAATGATCACTGTTACACCTTATAACAGGGATCATTGTAGATTAACCAGGCACTGATCATGGTATCTTGCAGCACGCGCGATCATCCGTGGTCCATGGGGAGGAGGAGGGGGGGTGTTTATCTTGGATATAGCTCCTATGTCCAGGTGGCATGAGCGACTGCTTTTCTGAATGCAGCAGCTACGTCCTGACAACAGAACTGGTTAAAAACCAGAAGTGCAGTGTGTTGCTGCATTTACGAGCACTGTGCATGATCGCGCATGCTCCCCCATTGCTACAATGATTGGTGAATTAAAACATGTGTTCCCAAAGCCAACCAAAGTGCCTGATGAATGAATGATTTCGGCTTAACCTAGAAGCTGTGATCATTCATTGAAGAGAAAGTAAACACATACACAAACACTTCCTGTTAACTCAGAACACTGTTCTAGATACACAGAATAAAGTGTGTGGGGACAGCTAGTAGACAGAGGCGTAGCTAAGGAGCTTCGAACCCCAGTGCAAGTTTTACATTGCGCCCCCCCCCCCTCCATGCATTCTATACATAACAATTCATATGGTGCAACAAAACCTGCCAAGGATATTCACAGTATGAGAGATGTAAGTAGAGGTGGGGAAAAATTTGTTAATGATCACCACTATTCAAAGCATATCTAGAAATGATCATTACCAGCATATCACCATTGAAAATCTACTAATGCAGTTGAGGGACGGCACCTAGTAAGCCTCCTCTGGTCCAGGGGCCCTGATGTGGTCGCAATCTCTTCATCCCCTATTGCTACACCACTGCTAGTAGATAGAAAGTAAAATTACATTAAAAATACATTCCCCGCCCCCACATTTAACAAAATAAAACACTTGTTAGAGAAAAAGCTAAAGTGACAGCATTAAAAAAAATACATAAAAAGTTACATTAGGGACTCCATTTTTATTAGTATGTATGTTGTGAGGGTATATTATAGCTATTATGGCAAATAGAGGCTTATAATTATCGATAGAGTATAATGAAAAAAACGAAAAAACAACATGAAAAAATTAACACTATTTCCAATTAAAATATTGTCACTATACATTTAAATGTTGTAATAACCAGGACAAATGGTCAAATAAAATGTGTGGGTTTTGTCTACAGTAGCATTTTTATTATCAAACTATAATGGCTGAAAACTGAGAAATAATGATTTTTTAAAAAATGTTCTTACTTTCTTTAAAATACATACAAAATAAATAATTTTTTTAGCAAAAAGTACCACCCAAAGAAAGCCTAGTTTGCCCTGCAAAAAATAATATATAGATCATATAAGCTGTGATAAGTAGTGATAAGGTTAATGTCAAATGAATGGGGGCGTGAAATGTGAATTGATCTGTTTCGTAAGAGAAAATAACCCGTGTTGGGAAATTGGTTAATATAAGACCATACATGTATGGATTTTTTTATTTATTTTTTTTTTCAAACCAAATCAGCACTTCCAGTCTTGCTAGTTGACAAATGCCGCATGTCGAATATTGTGGGTAACATCTTGCTGTTGTGTTTTGACTAGCATCTTGGTCAGAGAAATGGGTGTTAACACATCGCAGGTATGCACCCCCCAAATCTCACAGCTTTTGTTGAATGACACTTAAATAGCATAAAAAGCCAATTCAGCGAATACGAATTAATCTGGTTAGCACATCTATTTCTGGAAGCTGAGTTCCAGTGTTTTATTGTGGTATATCAGAGGGAACAAGAGGCTTTGCCCTCCATCTGCATCTCTGCTCCCCCTCTCCTCACTGAACCTGATTAACAGAAGTCTATGCTTTGGGAGTTGGCAGCTGTGAGTCAATCTGCAAACACTTGTAGATTGGATAAGATGACTATAATGGCCATTATTAGATCATTTTACTTGCTCAACAGCGGTCTTTTATGGAACACAATTATCAAACAACTTTTGTTGTGAAACAAGTTGAACAACCAAAAAAAAAGTTGCTTGCTATTGTTCAAAGAACTGATAAGACTGATAAGCTGTCAATCCAACAGTTGGAGTGTGTTGAGTGTGTGTATGGGGCTTAACTTTGAAAAGAGAATATTTAATGAAACAAAAAAATTAAAAATATATGCCTTCTTGGTTATCTTGTTGATAAATCATTGATTGGGTAAGACCATTTATAGAACTACATAGGTAGGAGCACAGGGGTGGCATGCCGTAGACAGCAACAGTACAAAATCAATAGCTTAATTTGCTTTGAATTTCATCAGGCAGTAAAAAGCTATCAGCACCAGCAATGCAAATATTATTACACTAGATCTCTGCTGAGATATGATGTAATATTGAGGGGTGCAGGGAGTGCTGAAAGCGGCAGAGCTGCAGTCACAAGGGCATGCTTAGTAGGCAGTTGCAGTGTTAGGGCTGGTGCACTCCACAAGAGCTTTTTAAATGCTAGAGATTTTAGAAGCTCTTGGTAATGCAATGCTATGGGGGATTTTTACAAAATCACATGGCTCCAGTGTGCACACACACATAGGATAACATTAGCAGGAGCTTTTAAAATCACAAAGCGCTCAGAAAAGCTCTTCTGGTGTGCACCAGCCCTTTTAGCAGCTGGTGCTGCACGCTTCAGGTAACAGGTGTTATGTAGCTGAATGGGTTAATAACTCTTTAGGCAGCATTCACACTTGTCAGTTTAAATGCATTTTACTATGCAGAAAACCTGAGTGAATACAGAGGACCAATATTGACCCCTTCCCGACCACCTAACGCCCATAGGCGTTATGAAGGTGGCAGCTCCAGGACTGACTAATGTCAAAAGGCGTCAAGAGAGGTGGGTGGAGATTAGCGGGGATCGCGCGCGCCGATGAGCGTGCATCCCCGCCTTAGTTACAGAGCTCCAATCCGTAAACAACCTGCTTGCCAATCAAGGCTGGCAGGTTGAAAACATAAAAAAAAAGCCTGTAATCACTTGTACAGTGCTGCGATCTACTGTACGGGAACAACTCTGTCACTGAGCTGTCCCCAGGGGAGGCACACAAAGTGATCTCTCTCGTAGGCTGAGGTCTATGAGAGGGATCATGCTGATTGGATCTCATAGGTGGAGAGAAGGAGGGAGGAAGATCTAAATATAAAAAAAACACACACATTTTATTAAAATTATTATTACTATTGATTTATATAGCGCCAGCATCTTCCGCAGCGCTGTACAATAGCATACAGTGTATAACAATACAAAGCATAAAATACAAACAGTTGATACAAGACAAGAGGGTATAACAACTAAAACAGTGAACAAATACAAACATATTTTACACAGAGGTGGGGAGGTGTGTACACCTATTACACAGCATTGTGAGACGAAAGGGAAGAGAGCCCTGGCCAAAAGGCCTTACAGTCTAAACATTTAAGGTAAAGGACAGTAGGTAAAGGGAAGCTGTGTATGGGGTGGTATAAATGGCAGTTAGTGGACAGTGTCCTAGGTAGGACAGTATGCTTGCCTGAAGAGGTGAGTTTTCAGATTGCGCTTAAAAATAGTAAGTGTGGGTGAGTGGCGGATGTGTTGAGGGAGAGTGGAGAGGATCGAGAGACGTCTTGTAAGCGGGAGTGGGAAGACGTGATCAGGGAAGAAGACAGAAAGATATTGTTAGCAGAGCGGAGATTGCGTGTAGGATGGTATCTGGAACTAAGTTGATTAAGATAGGAAGGAGTTATATTGTGGAGAGTTTTGTAGGCGAGAGTAAGGATTTTAAATTGTATCCTTTGTGTGACTGGCAGCCAGTGAAGGGACTGACAGAGGGGGCTTGGACTGGAGAGGCGTGAGGAGAGGTGGATGAGTCGTGCAGCAGAGTTCATGTTAGACAGTAGCAGGGCTAAACGGTTGGCCGGGAGGCTGCAGAGCAGAAAGCTGCAATAGAGATGTCGCGAACGGTTCCCGAACCGTTTCCCGGCGAACATCTCAGCATCTCTGGGCCCTGTATTACTTCCGGGTCGCTATGACCCGGAGTAGCACACCTGCGCTGGCCCGGCAGTGCGCATCCTAGATTGCGCTCCTGTTGCCGGGCACTTTCTGCGCATGTGCGTGACGTCATGAGTGACGTCACGCTCATGCGCAGAGAGTGCCCGGCAACAGGAGCGCGATATAGGATGCACACTGCCGGGCCAGCGCAGGCGTACTACTCCGGGTCATAGCGACCCAGAAGTAGTACAGGGCCCAGAGAGATTCGCCCGGCGAATGGTTCGGGCCATCTCTAAGCTGCAATAGTCTAGTCGGGAAATAATCAGGGTGTGCACCAGAAGTTTGTAAATGTCCTGTGTTAGAAAAGTGCGGATGTGGATGTTTTTGAGGTGAAGGCGACAAGAGGAGGAGAGTTTGTCAGTGTGTGGATTGATTGAGAGACATGAGTCCAAAATTACACCTAAACAGCGAGCCTGGGGGACAGGCGTTATGGAAGTGCCATCAACAGAAATAGAGATGCCTGGCAGGGGCATTGATTTGTGAGGTGGGAAGACTGCTATTTCAGTCTTGTCCATATTGAGTTTTAGAAAACGGGAGGACATGAAGGAGGCAATGGCACTGAGGCAGTCTGGGACACGAGCTGTTAAGGTGTCCAAGTCAGGTGCTGAAATGTAGATCTGGGTATCGTCAGCGTATGTTGATATTGGATACCAAAGGAGCTGATGAGCTGACCGAGACCATATTTGTAGAGGGAGAAAAAGGAGAGGTCCTAGGACTGAACCTTGGGGAACTCCAACAGTGAGGGGACATGGAGAGGAGGTGGTGCCGGAGTAGGCAACTCTGAAAGTCCTATCTGAGAGGTAGGAGGAAAGCCAGGAGAGAGCAAGACCCTGAATGCCCATGAATGAGAGGATTTGGAGAAGTAGGGGGTGGTTCACAGTGTCAAAAGCGGAAGAGAGTTCAAGGAGGATAAGAATAGAGTAGAGGCCTTTAGATTTAGCAGTCGCCAGGTCATTGGTTACTTTAAGTAGGGCAGTTTCGGTTGAGTGGCTGGGGCGGAATCCAGATTGGAGATCATCAACAGAGAATTGTCATTGAGGTGACGGACTAAGTCAGTGTAGACATGGCGCTCAAGTAGTTTAGAAGAGAAGGGGAGGAGAGAAATGGGTCAGTGGTTGGGCAGGGAAGAGGGGTCAAGAGAAGTTTTTTCAGTATGGGCGTTATAAGGGCTTGTTTGGAGGAGGATGGAACAATGCCTCTGGTGAGAGAAAGGTTATAGAGGGTGGTTAAGGCAGGTGACATGGTAGAGGATAAGTGAGTAATGAGGTGAGACGGCATGGGGTCAAGGGGGCATGTAGTGGGACGTGATTTAGAGATGAGAGAGGAGACAGTAAGTTCAGTTAGTGGTGAGAAGGTTGTCAGGGAGGATGTAAGGTGTGGTGTATGTAGGGAAAGAGGAGGCTGCTGGTTAAAATGTTTTCAGATGTTGGTGATTTTATCACTAAAGCAGGAGACAAAGTTCTCGGCTGAGATGCAGGGAGTGGGAGGTGGAGGTGGAGGCCGGAGGAGGGAGTTGAATGTAGCAAAGAGTAGTTTAGAGTTGTGGGAGTGTAAGGAGATTAGTGAGGAGAAGTATGAATGTTTGGCTGCTGTGAGGGCCTGTCTGAGTGTGTGCAAAGCCTCTTTGTAACTTTGAAAATGCTCAGGCAAGTTATTTTTTTGCCAGCGCCGTTCAGCTATGCGGGTGAGGCGTTTCAATAGTTTGATCTCTTCGGTAATTCAAGGTTGTCGGTAGACTGTGGAGGAGGGAGCCACAGAGTCAATGGCTGACGTTAAGGTGATGTTATAATGATCAGCTGTTAGTTCAGGGTCAGTAAAAGAGGATAGAGTATGTAGAGGATGCAGAGAGGTTGATAGTGTTTGGGGGTTGAGATTGCGAATGTTGCGAAACTTGTGTACAGAAGTGTGTCGTGGGGATTTGTAGGGACTGGAGGGAAGAATGTTGAATTTGATTAAATTATGATCAGACAGTGGGAGGAAAGAGTTAAATAGGGAACAGCAAGTAGTGAAAATTAGGTTGAGTTTGTGGCCGTCAGTATGGGTTGCAGTGGTGGGCCAAAGTGTGAGGTCAAGGGAGGTGGTAAGTGACAGGAACTTGGAGGCGCAGGATGATTTAGTGTTGATGGGGATGTTGAAGTCCCCTATAATGACTGAGGGAATGTTAGTGGACAGGAAGAGCGGAAGCCATGCTGAGAAGTGGTCAACGAAAACACTGGTTGGGCCAAAGGGGCGATAGATTATAGCGATTTGAAGATGAAAGGGGGAGTAGACTCGGACTGAGTGGGCTTTGAAGGATTAAAAACAGAAGGGTGGGGCAGCAGGGATGGGGCTGAATAACCAGTTTCTCAAAAGTTTTGAGAAAGGATGATGCCTACAACCCCACCATGTTTGTTACCAGGTCTGGGTGTGTGGGTGAACTGTAGGCCTACATATGACAGCGCAGCAGGTGAGACAGTGTCTGAGGGGAGTGACCATGTTTTAGTTATTCCAAAAAAGGTGAGGCCATGTGAAGTAAAGATGTCATGGATGTGTTCCAGTTTATTACAAACAGAACGGGCATTCCATAGGGCACCTGCTATGGGTGGGGGATGGCTGGGGGTGCGAGATATGTAAATAAGGTTAGTTGTAGGAGGAGAGCTGTGAGGCAGGTGGGGAGGGGAGGTTAGACTGGAGAAGCTGTGGCCCAGGGTTAGGGGATATACAGTGGGTTGCAAAAGTATTCGGCCCCTTTGAAGTTTTCCACATTTTGTCACATTACTGCCACAAACATGCATCAATTTTATTGGAATCCACGTGAAAGACCAATACAAAGTGGTGTACATGTGAGAAGTGGAACGAAGATCATGCATCATTCCAAACATGTTTTACAAATAAATAACTGCAAAGTGGGGTGTGCGTAATTATTTGGGCCCCCTGAGCCAATACTTTGTAGAACCACCTTTTGCTGCAATTACAGCTGCCAGTCTTTTAGGGTATGTCTCTACCAGCTTTGCACATCTAGAGACTGAAATCCTTGCCCATTCTTCTTTGCAAAACAGCTCCAGCTCAGTCAGATTAGATGGACAGCGTTTGTGAACAGCAGTTTTCAGATCTTGCCACAGATTCTCGATTGGATTTAGATGTGGACTTTGACTGGGCCATTCTAACACATAGATATGTTTTGTTTTAAACCATTCCATTGTTGCCCTGGCTTTATGTTTAGGGTCATTGTCCTGCTGGAAGGTGAACCTCCGCTCCACTCTCAAGTCTTTTGCAGTCTCCAAGTGGTTTTCTTCCAAGATTGCCCTGTATTTGGCTCCATCCATCTTCCCATCAATTCTGACCAGCGTCCCTGTCCCTGCTGAAGAGATGCACCCCCCGAGCATGATGCTGTTACCACCATATTTGACAGTGGGGATGGTGTGTTCAGAGTTATGTGCAGTGTTAGTTTTCCTCCACACATAGCGTTTTGCATTTTGGCCAAAAAGTTCCATTTTGGTCTCATCTGACCAGAGCACCTTCTTCCACATGGTTGCTGTGTCCCCCACATGGCTTGTGGGAAACTGCAAACGGGACTTCTTATGCTTTCTGTTAACAATGCCTTTATTTTTGCCACTCTTCCATAAAGGCCAATTTTGTACAGTGCATGACTAATAGTTGTCCTATGGACAGAGTCTCCCATCTGAGCTGTAGATCTCTGCAGCTCATCCAGAGTCACCATGGGCCACTTGACTGCATTTCTGATCAGCGCTCTCCTTGTTCGGCCTGTGAGTTCAGGTGGCTGGCCTTGTCTTGGTAGGTTTACAGTGGTGCCATACTCCTTCCTTTTCTGAATGATCGCTTGGACAGTGCTCCGTGGGATGTTCAAGGCTTTGGAAATCTTTTTGTAGCCTAAGCCTGCTTTAAGTTTCTCAATAACTTGATCCCTGACCTGTCTTGTGTGTTCTTTGGACTTCACGGTGTTGTTGCTCCCAATATTCTCTTAGACAACCTGTGAGGCCCTCACAGAGCAGCTGTATTTGTACTGACATTAGCTTACACACAGGTGCACTCTATTTAGTCATTAGCACTCATCAGGCAATGTCTATAGGCAACTGACAGCACTCAGATCAAAGGGGGGCGAATAATTATGCACACACCACTTTGCAGTTATTTATTTGTAAAAAATGTTTGGACTCATGTATGATTTTCGTTCCACTTCTCATGTGTACACCACTTTGTATTGGTCTTTCATGTGGAATTCCAATAAAATTGATTCATGTTTTGGCAGTCATATGACAAAATATGGAAAACTGCAAGGGGGCCAAAAACTTTTGCAACCCACTGTATCACCAGCTGCTAGTAGGAGAAGGAGGGAAAGTGTCAGCAAATGAGAGTGAGATTTAAATGTTGACTGGTAATGTTTGGAGGTGTAGGGGGGAGACAGAGTTTTTTCAATAAAGAAAGAAGTTCATGAGAGGGTAAGAAAGGTGAGGAGAGCAGGGAGGGTGAAATGAGTGTGGAGTGCGATTCAGTGGGAGGATACATGTAGCTGTGCTGCTTGCAGGTGTAGGCCAGAAGGCAGAACATGAAAAAGAGCAGGTTAAACATGCAGGGAGTGGAGCTTCTTTTTAAAAGTATTAATTATTCCTACCTTGGGTGTAAGGTGTTACAGTTGTGGCTGGAAAAGTCTGGGGAAGTTCTGGTGAATTTTGGTAAATTTTGTCGTCTTGATGACACTTTGGACGACGCTTGGTAAATTTTGTCGTCTTGATGACACTTTGGATGACACTTCGGATCAGACACTGAGGCCTGACAGGTCAGTGGCCTGACTGGCTGTGTGCTTAGATATAGTCTGACCTGTTGGGTTTATCACCACCCCTCTATCAGGTGGGCCTCGTTAAGGAAATCAACACAGCAGGAGAGACTTAGTAACATGCAAATTAAGCAAATGTCTGTCTGCCAGCCAAACTTACATCCCAACAACAGCAATAAAAGGTGTCTATACAGTATAGTTCAAGGTGAGACTAAAATTTAAACTAGCACTGTAGCTTGCAGCATAAGAATAAACAAAGCATAGGGTATTGATCAGAGTGTCGTACCAGTTAAAAAGACAAAGTGCAGCCTAATACAGGAAATGCATGGAGTTTGTAAGCGTATAATGTATAATATACAAATATAATGTATACATTAATTTAAAAAAAATGTTGCAGACGCAATCAGATGCCACCAACAGAAAGCTCTGTTGGTGGCAACAAAAGGAGCCAAGATTCATTTGTGTGCTAAGTAGTATGGCTTTGCAGCAAGCTTTTAAAGCAGCAGAGCACTGAATTGTAAAAATAGCCTGGTCACCAGGGGGGTGTAAGCCTGTGGTCCTGAACTGGTTAATCAATAGTCTAGTTCACAAATGTCTTTTTTGCATGCCTCTGACGAAGCAGGGAGACCCCATGAAACAGCTGTAAGGCCACTCCCTCAACCCCTTTCTATACTATCACTGTATGTATCTATTAGATTAAGGCCTCAATTCACTAAGCTTATTTCCTGTCTTTATTAACGTTTCTAGAGTGATCACCATGGTGATAAGGCATGTAGTATTCAGGAAACATTTTACCTCAGGCAAACCTAAAGTTAACTCTTCTGTCTTTAAGTTAACTCTTCAATCCTTAAAATAACTCCAGAGTTAAAGACAGGCTGTTTATTAACTGCATGTGAAAATAACTACAGAGGAGGTAAATTAACTACAGAGGAGGTACTACAGAGGAGGTAACTTAAGGAATGGAGAGATAAGATAACTCTCTTACTGTGTGGTGGAAGGTTTTCTCTTGCTTCATTATCTCCAGCATGATCTTAGTGAATTGAGGCCAATATCACTGAAGTAACGTGACACCGGTGCCCGGCTCTATATTTCTACTACTATACATTGGACTTATTTACTGCGGTGAGCACAGTGTCACCTTCAGCATCCGGTGTGCAACAGTTGCCAGAGAACATTGAGTTCTGGCAACCCGTGTCTTTCCATTAGGAAATAAATCTGACATCAAGATGCTGCAAGATGAAAATTTAATTTTTTTCACACACACGAAAATGCGAATGCAATATTACAAATTTTTAAACAGAGAAGTGAAAATTTCCATTTACTTCATTGTATGTGTGATCGGGTTTTAGCAAATTCACAATTCACACAGTATATTTGGTAAGTGTGAACAAAGGAACATTAGTATTGCTTATACTATAATATTAGTATTGCTAGTCACTACCTAGGAACTGAACTGAAATCTCCTTGCCAGATGGAATTACTAGCATCTAAAGCTGGCAACTAACGGTCCAATTTGTAGCAAAAAAATCGTTCGAGCGATCAGAAATTCTGATCGGATTGGTTGTAAATAATCTCCATTGGTGGATACAATCGATTATGAACGAGTGAAAAAAATGTCGCCCGAATGAATTTTCATCGAACGAAAATTTGGATTTTCTTGGTGGTCGTGATAGATAGGAAGCAATGATTGGTTAGTTGATGGTGTAGTGGACGATTTTTCGTCCGATCAGAATTTCTGATCGCTCGAACGATTTTTCACTAGAAATTGGACCGTTAGTGGTCAGCTTTACTGACCATCTCTAGTTATGATCACTGTTTAGCTTCCCCTTTTCAAACACTAAAAAGCTCTAGTCTACACTTTACATTTAAAGCATACCTGAAGCATCAAGTAACATGATGAGATAACATAGGTAAATATAATATTAGTCCTAGTAATAAATTATCTGAAGTTCCTTTCTGCTTTCAAGTACAGAAAGCGTTTTAAAAACTTGATAATAGCCACAGCCACACCAATAAAAGATTCCACGGAAACATTAGCCCGGGTATGCTGTACCTTGGGATATTCCCATGCCAGGCCTCAACTGGACTGCTCACATGGTCCTTGATGCAACCAAAGGTAAGTAAGAGGTGGCACACCGACTGCAAAGATGCTTGTATTTCGGAACAGAAGCACTACATGTCATGGACATGCAGGTCCTTAATCAGGTGCATGATGTTCCGAAATACAAGCATCTTTGCAGCCAGAGGTGTGCCATCTCTTCTTTACCTTTGGTTTTAAAAACTTGGGTTGATATCTATACAAAAAAACTTAACAGCTTGTCAAATTCAATCTGGTTTCCTAAAAAGTAAATAGAGGCTGTTTCATCAGAAACATAGTGAGATAAGGCTTCTAGTTAGGTATTATTATTAATATTATTATTTATTGTATTTGTAAAGCGCCAACATATCACGCAGTGCTGCACAATAGATAAATGGATTAACATACAAGGTAGGACATAAAAGGAACTCACAACAAAACAAGGTAATGAAAATGTTCTTAGTTCAGTGTCTTTGTTCACAATAGTCCGCTTAGAATTGCACACCACTGCCGAGGTGCTGGATCGTAGTAATATACAAAAAACATCCAGATGATCCGCACACTCTGAATGAACCAAGTTCAGTATTTTAATTTAAATAAAGTGACACATGCCATTCCATAAAACACCGACGATTCGTTTCGGGGCCCCGTGGGGTCCCCTTTGTCAAGGTAACAAACACAGAATGGTGACCATTCTGTGTTTGTTACCTTGACAAAGGGGACCCCACGGGGCCCCGAAACGAATCGTCGGCGTTTTATGGAATGGCATGTGTCACTTTATTTGAATTAAAATATTGAACTTGGTTCATTCAGAGTGTGCGGATCATCTGGATGTTTTTTGTTCACAATAGAGTCTGTTCTAGTCCGCTAGAGGGGTGTCAGACAGAGAGATTGCATAATCAAGCTGGAAAACTAGGGGGAGGGCCAGAGGCTTTAGACAATCTAAAGGGTGGGAGTGGAGACAATAGGTGTGTCTGTTTAGAGGGTGTCCAATTGCAGCAAAGTTCAAAGGGTCATCACTTCTCTTTCAGCTCAACAAGGCAGAGTTTGGATTCTAAACAGCAAGGGTGACAGTCTTAAAGAGAACCTGAGGTGTGTTTAAAGAATGTTATCTGCATACAGAGGCTGGATCTGCCTATACAGCCCAGCCTCTGTTGCTATCCCAAACCCCACTAAGGTCCCCCTGCACTCTGCAATCCCTCATAAATCACAGCTGTGCTGTGAGGCTGTGTTTACATCTGTAGTGTCAGTCTCAGCAGCTCCCCCGCCTCCTGCATAGCTCCGGTCCCTGCCCCGTCCCTTCCCTCCAATCAGCAGGGAGGGAAGGGATGCAGGCGGGGACTGGAGTTCTGCAGGAGGCGGGGAGAGCAGCAGACTGACACTATAGAGATAAACACAGCCAGCTCTGACAAGCTGTTTGTCAGCAGTGTGGCTGTGATTTATGAGGGATTGTAGAGTGCAGGGAGACCTTAGGGGGGTTTGTGATAGCAACAGAGGCTGGGCTGTATAGGCAGATCCAGCCTCTGTATGCAGATAATATTCTTCAAACCCACCTCGGATTCTCTTTTAGCAATCTTAAAAATTAAGCCATTTAACAATATAAAATGGGACTCATTTCCATGTTTTTAATGTTCTCTTTATTATCCGCACTATACATATAATTAATTATCTCATCAGTTTATTTTTACTTCAGGTTCACATTTAGGGCTTGATTCACTAAACCGTGATAACTCTTAGCACAACGATTGCGCGTGAAAATTCACGATTGTGCGCAAAAACACTAGCGCGTCCGTGCTATGAGTTATCACAGTTTAGTGAATCAAGCCCCTAGTCTCTATATAGTGAAACTGAGCAGGACCTCCTTTGCTAGCAACAGGAGTTTACTGGCATAGCAATTTAAATTTACAGGCCGTGTAACTTAGAGCAGCCCAACTTCCAGAGAAGATCACATTTACTGAAACTAGAAAAAATCTTTCCTGTGTTGCATCATTCAGTAATGAGTTGGCAGAGCAGAGGCAGCTTGGGAGCCAAAAACATTTTGCATGTGAGAGTCTAACTGCCTAAAGGATCACATAGACTTTCATACAGGTCACAAGCTGACATCAAACTCATTAACAAGCAGCGGTTTACTGCAAACGCAGGACTTAATTGTGCATTGCAGCTTCATACCACATCACAGTTACAGCTGAATTTCTGCTTCTAACTATATTTTGTAGTTTTCCTTTGTTTTATTTTGTTTACAGCAAGCACAGTGTTGCCCGTCTATGATGCTGCGCAGTCCTACAGTTCTCCAAAATGTAAATTGTAGACAGGTGTAATGGTTTTAATGAAGGCTTTCAGTGAAAGTTTCAATATTAGTATGTCCCCTAAACCTATCATTTTTTTTCCCCGTGGAAGAAGGCTGGAAAAGGAACTTTCTCCAAGATGACGTGTCTTTGTTGTACGCCACCACTTGATGTTCTTGACAATATGTCTATTTTTCACCTTGGCTTTATACCGAGTTTCACTATGGAATTTTTTCACATCGGGCAACTTTTTAAATGGAAAAAAGAAACAGCAAAAACTCAAATAATGAAGAGTGTACACTTATTTCTCCTCGAAATATTGCCATACACACATCAATAATATACGTCCCTCAAAATACCTGTTGGGTTGTAAAAATCTTATTGCAAGAGGGAAGGACACAGCTCTGATTTTTTCAAGATGGGAAATCACCATTTGCATTTATGAAAATGTCTGCTCTTTAGGACCATAGAGATACTATCAACAGATAAGCTAAGTAGATTCTACTGTTATCTAATGCAGTTGTTGTTAATAGCTATGTCACATGACAGCAACTAATTGCTTATGCTCTAGTCTGACCCAAATGTTAGCAGCAGAAATGGATTACATTTGTAGCTTTAGCATATTGGTAGCGGACATTAGTAGCAGCAGCTGAATCTAGGTACATGGTCCTTAGACCAGTGGTGGTCAGCTTGCTAGATAAAAAGGGATGTTGGCACAGTAGATAACACTGTGCATAAGGGCTGGTTCAGACGGACGTTTGGAGGCGTCGCGTTTGCTGGCGTCGCGTTCAGCAGCGTTCGTGTGCGTTTGGATGCGGTCGCGTTTTTTCTTCCCCTAGGGGTACATTAGCCGTCGCGGTTAGCCGCCCCTGGAAGCTACATGTAGCTTCCAGGGGCTCCTTGAACGCCAGGGAAAATCGGGACCCAAACGCCGCGTTTGTGTAAACGCGCTTGAAAGCTTGGTACAAACGCTCCCATTCACTTGAATGGGAGCGTTTAACACCAAGCCCTGAACGCTGGCTGTAAACGCTCTGCAGGCGTCCGTCTGAACCAGCCCTAAAGGTCTCTCAGGTTCAGATATTCACCAGGACACTAGCTGCATTGAGTATTAGTTCTTCCCACTTTCATGTCAGTTTCCTCTGCGGACTGGACTTTTCTCCAATTACACCAAAACTGACCTTACACTGTACCAGGGACATTACATTATGAGTAGGAATGAGTGAGAATAGAATTGTGAGAAGCAAAACTGTCCCTGTGTGTAAGTGAGCATGGGCCATGTCAGTGAAGTTTAACTCACTTATATAGTTTATTGTCACTGCTATACTACATGCTGCTCCCCATCCTCCTGATTTCCTGCTGTGAAGCTGGAAGTGTTGGGAAGAGGGAGTGCAGTGTGGTGACAAGCAGTGATATAGGCAAGTTAAACTGCTCTGCCATAGCCCCTGCTTGCTCACAGGCTGGAGCAGTTTTACTTTATGCAAAATTGTTCTTACTCATCATTAATTGTGAGGTCCTCCAGGAGATGCTGACATGACAGTGTACACTTCAAAGCAACACTGAAGCGACTGAAAAAAATAAATACTCACCTATGGAGAGAGAAGGCTCTGGATCCCATAGAGCCTGCCTGGTCTTCTCTCCATAACCTTGTTCAACTGCTGAGCCTCAGTGAACCTATTCGACCAACTAGGTCAAATATGTCTTGTACAACTGATAAAATAAGTGACTGAGGCTCGTTTAATATTGGTCTGCTGATGAAATCACTTTCAATTCTTGGGCAATTGGATTATTCACCAAATCATTCCTGGCCACATACCATACCATTTTTTACATTTCTTTTCAATACAAGAATTACAATCAATTTTTCTGATTGCAACATTGCAAAAATCTGGTCAATGCTCCACACACATTCAGTTTTTCTCCAATTATGAAAAAAATATGGAAAACTCTGAAAAAAAAATTGCTATCCAACACCATTAAATTTTCTGAAAAACTGATCAGAAAAATCCACCACCCCCATCTTTTATCAAAAAAAAATTGGGAAATTCGATCAGATTTATCAAACATATAAAAAAAGCTTTCAGTTTTTGTCTACAACGGATCATATTTATAGAAGTTCTGTAATATTGGATAATTTAATGGTATTGTGTGTGGCTACCTTGAATCTACAGTTAAAGGACAACTGAAGAGAGTAGAAAATTAAAGCTGTCATATTTATTTCCTTTTAAACAATATCAGTTTCCTGGCAGCGATGCTGATCTAGTTGGCTGCAGTAGTGTCTGATTAACACCACAAACAAGCATGCAGCTAGTATTCTTGTCAGATCTGACAATAATGTCAGAAACAGTTGACCTGCATATACTTGTTCAGGGTCTATGGCTAAAAGTATTAGAGTCAGAGGAATAGCAGGGCTGCCAGGCAACTGGTATTGCTTA
>NW_027152652.1:0-40723 GCF_040937935.1 Hyperolius riggenbachi
AGCCCCCCTCCTGGGCGCCGGCTGTCCTACTTAAACCCCCTTATGGGCGCCGGCTGTCCCTACTAAGCCCCCCTAATGGCGCCGGCTGTCCTACTTAAGCCCCCCTCATGGGCGCCGGCTGTCCCTACTTAAGCCCCCCACATGGGCGCCGGCTGTCCCTACTTAAGCCCCCCTCATGGGCGCCGGCTGTCCCTACTTAAGCCCCTCTCCTGGGCGCCGGCTTTCCCTACTTAAGCCCCCTAATGGGCGCAGGGCTGTCCCTACTTAAGCCCCCCTAATGGGCGCAGGCTGTCCCTACTTAAGCCCCCCTAATGGGCGCCGGCTGTCCATACTTAAACCCACTTAATGGGCGCCGGCTGTCCCTACTTAAGCCCCCCTAATGGGCGCCGGCTGTCCCTACTTAAGCCCCCCTAATGGGAGCCGGCTGTCCCTACTTAAGCCCCCTAATGGGCGCCGGATGTCCCTACTTAAGACCCCCTAATGGGCGCAGGCTGTCCCTACTTAAGCCCCCCTAATGGGAGCCGGCTGTCCCTACTTAAGCCCCCCTAATGGGAGCCGGAAGTCCCTACTTAAGACCCCCTAATAAGCGCCGGCTGTCCCTACTAAAGCCGGCTGTCCCCTACTTAAGCCCCCCTAATGGGCGCCGGCTGTCCCTACTTAAGCCCCCTCCTGGGCGCCGGCTTTCCCTACTTAAGCCCCCTAATGGGCGCAGGCTGTCCCTAAATAAGCCCCCCTAATCGGCGCAGGCTGTCCCTACTTAAGCCCCACTACTGGGCGCCGGCTGTCCTTACTTAAGCCCCCCTAATGGGCGCCGGCTGTCCCTACTTAAACCCCCCTAATGGGCGCCGGCTGTCCCTACTTAAACCCCCCTAATGGGCGCCGGCTGTCCCTACATAAGCCCCACTGCTGGGCGCCGGCTGTCCCTACTTAAGCCCCCCTCATGGGCGCCGGCTGTCCCTACTTAAGCCCCCTAATGGGCGCCGGCTGTCCCTACTTAAGCCCCCCTCTGGGCGCCGGCTGTCCCTACTTAAGCCCCCCTCCTGGGCGCCGGCTGTCCCTACATGAGCCCCCCTACTGGGCGCCGGCTTTCCATACTTAAGCCCCTCTAATGGGAGCCGGCTGTCCCTACTTAAGCCCCCCTAATGGGCGCCGGCTGTCCCTACTTAAGCCCCCCTCATGGGCGCCGGCTGTCCCTACTTAAGCCCCCCTCATGGGCGCGGCTGTCCCTACTTAAGCCCCACTCCTGGGCGCCGGCTGTCCCTACTTAAGCCCCCCTCCTGGGCGCCGGCTGTCCCTACTTAAGCCCCCCTCCTGGGCGCCGGCTGTCCCTACTTAAGCCCCCCTCCTGGGCGCCTGCTTTCCCTACTTAAGCCCCCTCCTGGGCGCCGGCTTTCTCTACTTAAGCCCCTCTCCTGGCCGCCGGCTGTCCCTACTTAAGCCCCCCTCCTGGGCGCCGGCTGTCCTACTTAAGCCCACTCCTGGGCGCCGGCTGTCCCTACTTAAGCCCCCCTCCTGGGCGCCGGCTGTCCCCTACTTAAGCCCCCCTCCTGGGCGCCGGCTGTCCCTACTTAAGCCCCCCTCCTGGGCGCCTGCTTTCCCTACTTAAGCCCCCCTCATGGGCGCCTGCTTTCCCTACTTAAGCCCCCTCCTGGGCGCCAGCTTTCCCTACTTAAGCCCTACTTACCCCTCCTGGGCGCGGCTGTCCCTACTTACGCCCCCCTAATGGGCGCCGGCTGTCCCTACTAAAGCCCCCCTAATGGGCGCCGGCTGTCACTACTTAAGCCCCCTAATGGGCGCCGGCTGTCCCTACTTAAGCCCCCCTCATGGGCGCCGGCTGTCACTACTTAAGCCCCCTAATGGGCGCCGGCTGTCCCCTACTTAAGCCCCCCTCATGGGCGCCGGCTGTCCCTACTTAAGCCCCTCTCCTGGGCGCCGGCTGTCCCTACTTAAGCCCTCTCCTGGGCGCCGGCTTTCCCTACTTAAGCCCCCCTAATGGGCGCAGGCTGTCCCTACTTAAGCCCCCCTAATGGGCGCAGGCTGTCCCTACTTAAGCCCCCCTAATGGGCGCCGGCTGTCCATACTTAAACCCACTTAATGGGCGCCGGCTGTCCCTACTTAAGCCCCCCTAATGGGCGCCGGCTGTCCCTACTTAAGCCCCCCTAATGGGAGCCGGCTGTCCCTACTTAAGCCCCCCTAATGGGCGCCGGATGTCCCTACTTAAGACCCCCTAATGGGCGCAGGCTGTCCCTACTTAAGCCCCCCTAATGGGAGCCGGCTGTCCCTACTTAAGCCCCCCTAATGGGAGCCGGAAGTCCCTACTTAAGACCCCCTAATAAGCGCCGGCTGTCCCTACTAAAGCCGGCTGTCCCTACTTAAGCCCCCCTAATGGGCGCCGGCTGTCCCTACTTAAGCCCCCCTCCTGGGCGCCGGCTTTCCCTACTTAAGCCCCCCTAATGGGCGCAGGCTGTCCCTAAATAAGCCCCCCTAATCGGCGCAGGCTGTCCCTACTTAAGCCCCACTACTGGGCGCCGGCTGTCCTTACTTAAGCCCCCCTAATGGGCGCCGGCTGTCCCTACTTAAACCCCCCCTAATGGGCGCCGGCTGTCCCTACTTAAACCCCCCTAATGGGCGCCGGCTGTCCCTACATAAGCCCCACTGCTGGGCGCCGGCTGTCCCTACTTAAGCCCCCCTCATGGGCGCCGGCTGTCCCTACTTAAAGCCCCCCCTAATGGGCGCCGGCTGTCCCTACTTAAGCCCCCCTCTGGGCGCCGGCTGTCCCTACTTAAGCCCCCCCTCCTGGGCGCCGGCTGTCCCTACATGAGCCCCCCTACTGGGCGCCGGCTTTCCATACTTAAGCCCCTCTAATGGGAGCCGGCTGTCCCTACTTAAGCCCCCCTAATGGGCGCCGGCTGTCCCTACTTAAGCCCCCCTCATGGGCGCCGGCTGTCCCCTACTTAAGCCCCCCTCATGGGCGCCGGCTGTCCCTACTTAAGCCCCACTCCTGGGCGCCGGCTGTCCCTACTTAAGCCCCCCTCCTGGGCGCCGGCTGTCCCTACTTAAGCCCCCCTCCCTGGCGCCGGCTGTCCCTACTTAAGCCCCCCCTCCTGGGCGCCTGCTTTCCCTACTTAAGCCCCCCTCCTGGGCGCCGGCTTTCTCTACTTAAGCCCCTCTCCTGGCCGCCGGCTGTCCCTACTTAAGCCCCCCTCCTGGGCGCCGGCTGTCCCTACTTAAGCCCCACTCCTGGGCGCCGGCTGTCCCTACTTAAGCCCCCCTCCTGGGCGCCGGCTGTCCCTACTTAAGCCCCCCTCCTGGGCGCCGGCTGTCCCTACTTAAGCCCCCCTCCTGGCGCCTGCTTTCCCTACTTAAGCCCCCCTCATGGGCGCCTGCTTTCCCTACTTAAGCCCCCCTCCTGGCGCCAGCTTTCCCTACTTAAGCCCCTCTCCTGGGCGCCGGCTGTCCCTACTTAAGCCCCCCTAATGGGCGCCGGCTGTCCCTACTTAAGCCCCCCTAATGGGAGCCTGCTGTCCCTACTTAAGCCCCCCTAATGGGCGCCGGATGTCCCTACTAAGACCCCCTAATGGGCGCCGGCTGTGCCTACTTAAGCCCCCCTAATGGGCGCCGGCTGTCCCTACTTAAGCCCCCCTCCTGGGCGCCGGCTGTCCCTACTTAAGCCCCCCTCCTGGGCGCCGGCTGTCCCTACTTAAGCCCCCCTCCTGGCGCCGGCTGTCCCTACTTAATCCCCCCTCCTGGGCGCCGGCTGTCCCTACTTAAGCCCCCCTAATGGGCGTCGGCTGTCCCTACTTAAGCCCCCTAATGGGCGTCGGCTGTCCCTACTTAAGCCCCCCTAATGGGCGCCGGCTGTCTCTACTTAAGCCCCCCTCCTGGGCGCCGGCTGTCCCTACTTAATCCCCCCTCCTGGGCGCCGGCTGTCCCTACTTAAGCCCCCCTCCTGGGCGCCGGCTTTCCCTACTTAAGCCCCCCTCCTGGCTGCCGGCTTTCCCTACTTAAGCCCCCCTCCTGGCCGCCGGCTTTCCCTACTTAAGCCCCCCTCCTGGCCGCCGGCTGTCCCTACTTAAGCCCCCTCCTGGGCGCCGGCTGTCCCTACTTAAGCCCCCCTCCTGGGCGCCGGCTGTCCCTACTTAAGCCCCCCTCCTGGGCGCCGGCTGTCCCTACTTAAGCCCCCCTCCTGGGCGCCGGCTGTCCCTACTTAAGCCCCCCTCCTCGGCGCCGGCTTTCCCTACTTAAGCCCCCCTCCTGGGCGCCGGCTGTCCCTACTTAAGCCCCCCTAATGGGCGCCGGCTGTCCCTACTTAAGCCCCCCTCATGGACGCCGGCTGTCCCTACTTAAGCCCCCCACATGGGCGCCGGCTGTCCCTACTTAAGCCCCCCTCATGGACGCCGGCTGTCCCAACTTAAGCCCCCCACATGGGCGCCGGCTGTCCCTACTTAAGCCCCCCTCCTGGGCGCCGGCTGTCCCCTACTTAATCCCCCCTCCTGGGCGCCGGCTGTCCCTACTTAATCCCCCCTCCTGGGCGCCGGCTGTCCCTACTTAAGCCCCCCTCCTGGGCGCCGGCTTTCCCTACTTAAGCCCCCCTCCTGGCTGCCGGCTTTCCCTACTTAAGCCCCCCTCCTGGCCGCCGGCTTTCCCTACTTAAGCCCCCCTCCTGGCCGCCGGCTTTCCCTACTTAAGCCCCCTCCTCGCCGCCGGCTGTCCCTACTTAAGCCCCCCTCCTGGGCGCCGGCTGTCCCTACTTAAGCCCCCCCTCCTGGGCGCCGGCTGTCCCTACTTAAGCCCCCCTCCTGGGCGCCGGCTGTCCCTACTTAAGCCCCCCTCCTGGGCGCCGGCTGTCCCTACTTAAGCCCCCCTCCTGGGCGCCGGCTGTCCCTACTTAAGCCCCCCTCCTCGGCGCCGGCTGTCCCTACTTAAGCCCCCCTCCTGGGCGCCGGCTTTCCCTACTTAAGCCCCCCTCCTGGGCGCCGGCTGTCCCTACTTAAGCCCCCCTAATGGGCGCCGGCTGTCCCTACTTAAGCCCCCCTCATGGACGCCGGCTGTCCCTACTTAAGCCCCCCACATGGGCGCCGGCTGTCCCTACTTAAGCCCCCCTCATGGGCGCCGGCTGTCCCTACATAAGCCCCCTCCTGGGCGCCGGCTTTCCCTTCTTAAGCCCCCCTAATGGGCGCCGGCTGTCCCTACTTAAACCCCCCTCCTGGGCGCCGGCTGTCCCTACTTAAGCCCCCTCCTGGGCGCCGGCTGTCCCTACTTAAGCCCCCTAATGGGCGCCGGCTGTCCCTACTTAAGCCCCACTGCTGGGCGCCGGCTGTCGGCTGTCCCTACTTAAGCCCCACTGCTGGGCGCCGGCTGTCCCTACTTAAGCCCCACTGCTGGGCACCAGCTGTCCCTACTTAAGCCCCCCTCATGGGCGCCGGCTGTCCCTACTTAAGCCCCCCTAATGGGCGCCGGCTGTCCCTACTTAAGCCCCCCTCCTGGGCGCCGGCTGTCCCTACTTAAGCCCCCCTAATAGGCGCAGGCTGTCCCTACTTAAGCCCCCCTAATGGGCGCAGGCTGTCCCTACTTAAGCCCCCCTACTGGGCGCCGGCTGTCCCTACTTAAGCCCCACTGCTGGGCGCCGGCTGTCGGCTGTCCCTACTTAAGCCCCACTGCTGGGCGCCGGCTGTCCCTACTTAAGCCCCACTGCTGGGCGCCGGCTGTCCCTACTTAAGCCCCCCTAATGGGCGCCGGCTGTCCCTACTTAAGCCCCCCTAATGGGCGCCGGCTGTCCCTACTTAAGCCCCCCTCCTGGGCACCGGCTGTCCCTACTTAAGCCTTCCTAATGGGCGCCGGCTGTCCCTACTTAAGCCCCCCTCAGGGTGCGGCTGTCCCTACTTAAGCCCCCCTCATGGGCGCCGGCTGTCCCTACTTAAGCCCCCGAAATAGGCGCCGGCTGTCCCTACTTAAGCCCCCCTAATGGGCGCCGGCTGTCCCTACTTAAGCCCCCTCCTGGGCGCCGGCTGTCCCTACTTAAGCCCCCTAATGGGCGCCGGCTGTCCCTAGTTAAGCCCCACTGCTGGGCGCCGGCTGTCCCTACTTAAGCCCCACTGCTATGCGCCGGCTGTCCCTACTTAAGCCCCCCCTAATGGGCGCCGGCTGTCCCTACTTAAGCCCCCTAATGGGCGCCGGCTGTCCCTACTTAAGCCCCCCTAATGGGCGCCGGCTGTCCCCTACTTAAGCCCCCCCTAATGGGCGCCGGCTGTCCCTACTTAAGCCCCCCTGCTGGGCGCCAGCTGTCCCTACTTAAGCCGCACTGCTGGGCGCCGGCTGTCCCTACTTAAGCCCCCCTGCTGGGCGCCGGCTGTCCCTACTTAAGCCCCCGAACTGGGCGCCGGCTGTCCTTAAGCCCCCCTAATGGGCGCCGGCTGTCCTTAAGCCCCCCTCCTGGGCGCCGGCTGTCCCTAAGCCCCCCTCCTGGGCGCCGGCTGTCCCTACTTAACCCCCCTCCTGGGCGCCGGCTGTCCCTACTTAAGCCCCCCTCCTGGGCGCCGGCTGTCCCTACTTAAGCCCCCCTCCTGGGTGCGGCTGTCCTTAAGCCCCCGAAATTGGCGCCGGCTGTCCCTACTTAAGCCCCTGAAATGGGCGCCGGCTGTCCCTACTTAAGCCCCCTTAATGGGCGCCGGCTGTCCCTACTTAAGCCCCCCTAATGGGCGCCGGCTGTCCCTACTTAAGCCCCCCTAATGGGCGCCGGCTGTCCCTACTTAAGCCCCCCTAATAGGCGCCGGCTGTCCCTACTTAAGCCCCCCTGCTGGGCGCCAGCTGTCCCTACTTAAGCCGCACTGCTGGGCGCCGGCTGTCCCTACTTAAGCCCCCCTGCTGGGCGCCGGCTGTCCCTACTTAAGCCCCCGAAATGGGCGCCGGCTGTCCTTACTTAAGCCCCCTAATGGGCGCCGGCTGTCCTTAAGCCCCCCTAATGGGCGCCGGCTGTCCTTAAGCCCCCCTAATGGGCGCCGGCTGTCCTTAAGCCCCCCTCCTGGGCGCCGGCTGTCCCTAAGCCCCCCTCCTGGGCGCCGGCTGTCCCTACTTAAGCCCCCCTCCTGGGCGCCGGCTGTCCCTACTTAAGCCCCCCTCCTGGGCGCCGGCTGTCCCTACTTAAGCCCCCCTAATGGGCGCCGGCTGTCCCTACTTAAGCCCCCCTCCTGGGCGCCGGCTGTCCCTACTTAAGCCCCCCTAATGGGTGCCGGCTGTCCCTACTTAAGCCCCCCCCTCCTGGGCGCCGGCTGTCCCTACTTAAGCCCCCCTCCTGGGTGCGGCTGTCCTTAAGCCCCCGAAATTGGCGCCGGCTGTCCCTACTTAAGCCCCTGAAATGGGCGCCGGCTGTCCCTACTTAAGCCCCCTTAATGGGCGCCGGCTGTCCCTACTTAAGCCCCCCTCATGGGTGCCGGCTGTCCCTACTTAAGCCCCCCACATGGGCGCTGGCTGTCCCTACTTAAGCCCCCCTCATGGGCGCCGGCTGTCCCTACTTAAGCCCCCCTCCTGGGCGCCGGCTTTCCCTACTTAAGCCCCCCTCCTGGCTGCCGGCTTTCCCTACTTAAGCCCCCCTCCTGGCCGCCGGCTTTCCCTACTTAAGCCCCCCTCCTGGCCGCCGGCTGTCCCTACTTAAGCCCCCCTCCTGGGCGCCGGCTGTCCCTACTTAAGCCCCCCTCCTGGGCGCCGGCTGTCCCTACTTAAGCCCCCCTCCTGGGCGCCGGCTGTCCCTACTTAAGCCCCCCTCCTGGGCGCCGGCTGTCCCTACTTAAGCCCCCCTCCTCGGCGCCGGCTTTCCCTACTTAAGCCCCCCTCCTGGGCGCCGGCTGTCCCTACTTAAGCCCCCCTAATGGGCGCCGGCTGTCCCTACTTAAGCCCCCCTCATGGACGCCGGCTGTCCCTACTTAAGCCCCCCACATGGGCGCCGGCTGTCCCTACTTAAGCCCCCCTCATGGACGCCGGCTGTCCCAACTTAAGCCCCCCACATGGGCGCCGGCTGTCCCTACTTAAGCCCCCCTCCTGGGCGCCGGCTGTCCCTACTTAATCCCCCCTCCTGGGCGCCGGCTGTCCCTACTTAATCCCCCCTCCTGGGCGCCGGCTGTCCCTACTTAAGCCCCCCTCCTGGGCGCCGGCTTTCCCTACTTAAGCCCCCCTCCTGGCTGCCGGCTTTCCCTACTTAAGCCCCCCTCCTGGCCGCCGGCTTTCCCTACTTAAGCCCCCCTCCTGGCCGCCGGCTTTCCCTACTTAAGCCCCCCTCCTGGCCGCCGGCTGTCCCTACTTAAGCCCCCCTCCTGGGCGCCGGCTGTCCCTACTTAAGCCCCCCTCCTGGGCGCCGGCTGTCCCTACTTAAGCCCCCCTCCTGGGCGCCGGCTGTCCCTACTTAAGCCCCCCTCCTGGGCGCCGGCTGTCCCTACTTAAGCCCCCCTCCTGGGCGCCGGCTGTCCCTACTTAAGCCCCCCTCCTCGGCGCCGGCTGTCCCTACTTAAGCCCCCCTCCTGGGCGCCGGCTTTCCCTACTTAAGCCCCCCTCCTGGGCGCCGGCTGTCCCTACTTAAGCCCCCCTAATGGGCGCCGGCTGTCCCTACTTAAGCCCCCCTCATGGACGCCGGCTGTCCCTACTTAAGCCCCCCACATGGGCGCCGGCTGTCCCTACTTAAGCCCCCCTCATGGGCGCCGGCTGTCCCTACATAAGCCCCCTCCTGGGCGCCGGCTTTCCCTTCTTAAGCCCCCCTAATGGGCGCCGGCTGTCCCTACTTAAACCCCCCTCCTGGGCGCCGGCTGTCCCTACTTAAGCCCCCTCCTGGGCGCCGGCTGTCCCTACTTAAGCCCCCTAATGGGCGCCGGCTGTCCCTACTTAAGCCCCACTGCTGGGCGCCGGCTGTCGGCTGTCCCTACTTAAGCCCCACTGCTGGGCGCCGGCTGTCCCTACTTAAGCCCCACTGCTGGGCACCAGCTGTCCCTACTTAAGCCCCCCTCATGGGCGCCGGCTGTCCCTACTTAAGCCCCCCTAATGGGCGCCGGCTGTCCCTACTTAAGCCCCCCTCCTGGGCGCCGGCTGTCCCTACTTAAGCCCCCCTAATAGGCGCAGGCTGTCCCTACTTAAGCCCCCCTAATGGGCGCAGGCTGTCCCTACTTAAGCCCCCCTACTGGGCGCCGGCTGTCCCTACTTAAGCCCCACTGCTGGGCGCCGGCTGTCGGCTGTCCCTACTTAAGCCCCACTGCTGGGCGCCGGCTGTCCCTACTTAAGCCCCACTGCTGGGCGCCGGCTGTCCCTACTTAAGCCCCCCTAATGGGCGCCGGCTGTCCCTACTTAAGCCCCCCTAATGGGCGCCGGCTGTCCCTACTTAAGCCCCCCTCCTGGGCACCGGCTGTCCCTACTTAAGCCTTCCTAATGGGCGCCGGCTGTCCCTACTTAAGCCCCCCTCAGGGTGCCGGCTGTCCCTACTTAAGCCCCCCTCATGGGCGCCGGCTGTCCCTACTTAAGCCCCCGAAATAGGCGCCGGCTGTCCCTACTTAAGCCCCCCTAATGGGCGCCGGCTGTCCCTACTTAAGCCCCCTCCTGGGCGCCGGCTGTCCCTACTTAAGCCCCCTAATGGGCGCCGGCTGTCCCTAGTTAAGCCCCACTGCTGGGCGCCGGCTGTCCCTACTTAAGCCCCACTGCTATGCGCCGGCTGTCCCTACTTAAGCCCCCCTCCTGGGCGCCGGCTGTCCCTACTTAAGCCCCCCTCCTGGGCGCCGGCTGTCCCTACTTAAGCCCCCCTCCTGGGCGCCGGCTGTCCCTACTTAAGCCCCCCTAATGGGCGCCGGCTGTCCCTACTTAAGCCCCCCTCCTGGGTGCGGCTGTCCTTAAGCCCCCGAAATTGGCGCCGGCTGTCCCTACTTAAGCCCCTGAAATGGGCGCCGGCTGTCCCTACATAAGCCCCCTTAATGGGCGCCGGCTGTCCCTACTTAAGCCCCCCTAATGGACGCCGGCTGTCCCTACTTAAGCCCCCCTCATGGGCGCCGGCTGTCCCTACTTAAGCCCCCCTCATGGGCGCCGGCTGTCCCTACTTAAGCCCCCTAATGGGCGCCGGCTGACCCTACTTAAGCCCCCCTCCTGGGCGCCGGCTGTCCCTACTTACGCCCCCCTGATGGGCGCCGGCTGTCCCTACTTACGCCCCCCTGATGGGCGCCGGCTTTCCCTACTTAAGCCCCCTAATGGGCGCCGGCTGTCCCTACTTAAGCCCTCCTCATGGACGCCGGCTGTCCCTACTTAAGCCCCCCTCCTGGGCGCCGGCTGTCCCTACTTAAGCCCCCCTCCTGGCTGCCGGCTTTCCCTACTTAAGCCCCCCTCCTGGGCGCCGGCTTTCCCTACTTAAGCCCCCCTCCTGGCTGCCGGCTTTCCCTACTTAAGCCCCCCTCCTGGCCGCCGGCTTTCCCTACTTAAGCCCCCCTCCTGGGCGCCGGCTGTCTCTACTTTAGCCCCCCTCCTGGGCGCCGGCTGTCCCTACTTAAGCCCCCCTAATAGGTGCCGGCTGACCCTACTTAAGCCCCCCTCATGGGCGCCGGCTGTCCCTACTTAAGCCCCCCACATGGGCGCCGGCTGTCCCTACTTAAGCCCCCCACATGGGCGCCGGCTGTCCCTACTTAAGCCCCCCTCATGGGCGCCGGCTGTCCCTACATAAGCCCCCTCCTGGGCGCCGGCTTTCCCTACTTAAGCCCCCCTAATGGGCGCCGGCTGTCCCTACTTAAACCCACCTAATGGGCGCCGGCTGTCCCTACTTAAACCCACCTAATGGGCGCCGGCTGTCCCTACTTAAACCCCCCTAATGGGCGCCGCTGTCCCTACTTAAGCCCCCTCCTGGGCGCCGGCTGTCCCTACTTAAGCCCCCTCCTGGGCACCGGCTGTCCCTACTTAAGCCCCCTAATAGGCGCCGGCTGTCCCTACTTAAGCCCCACTGCTGGGCGCCGGCTGTCCGGCTGTCCCTACTTAAGCCCCCCTAATGGGCGTCGGCTGTCCCTACTTAAGCCCCCCTAATGGGCGCCGGCTGTCCCTACTTAATCCCCCCTCCTGGGCGCCGGCTGTCCCTACTTAAGCTCCCCTCCTGGGCGCCGGCTTTCCCTACTTAAGCCCCCCTCCTGGCTGCCGGCTTTCCCTACTTAAGCCCCCCTCCTGGCCGCCGGCTTTCCCTACTTAAGCCCCCCTCCTGGCCGCCGGCTTTCCCTACTTAAGCCCCCCTCCTGGCCGCCGGCTGTCCCTACTTAAGCCCCCCTCCTGGGCACCGGCTGTCCCTACTTAAGCCCCCCTCCTGGGCGCCGGCTGTCCCTACTTAAGCCCCCCTCCTGGGCGCCGGCTGTCCCTACTTAAGCCCCCCTCCTGGGCGCCGGCTGTCCCTACTTAAGCCCCCCTCCTGGGCGCCGGCTGTCCCTACTTAAGCCCCCCTCCTCGGCGCCGGCTGTCCCTACTTAAGCCCCCCTCCTGGGCGCCGGCTTTCCCTACTTAAGCCCCCCTCCTGGGCGCCGGCTGTCCCTACTTAAGCCCCCCTAATGGGCGCCGGCTGTCCCTACTTAAGCCCTCCTCATGGACGCCGGCTGTCCCTACTTAAGCCCCCCTCCTGGGCGCCGGCTGTCCCTACTTAAGCCCCCCTCCTCGGCGCCGGCTGTCCCTACTTAAGCCCCCCTCCTGGGCGCCGGCTTTCCCTACTTAAGCCCCCCTCCTGGGCGCCGGCTGTCCCTACTTAAGCCCCCCTAATGGGCGCAGGCTGTCCCTACTTAAGCCCCACTGCTGGGCGCCGGCTGTCCCTACTTAAGCCCCACTGCTGGGTGCCGGCTGTCCCTACTTAAGCCCCACTGCTGGGCGCCGGCTGTCCCTACTTAAGCCCCACTGCTGGGCGCCGGCTGTCCCTACTTAAGCCTCACTGCTGGGCGCCGGCTGTCCCTACTTAAGCCCCACTGCTGGGCGCCGGCTGTCCCTACTTAAGCCCCCATCATGGGCGCCGGCTGTCCCTACTTAAGCCCCCCTAATGGGCGCCGGCTGTCCCTACTTAAGCCCCCCTCCTGGGCGCCGGCTGTCCCTACTTAAGCCCCCCTCCTGGGCGCCGGCTGTCCCTACTTAAGCCCCCCTCCTGGGCGCCGGCTGTCCCTACTTAAGCCCCACTCCTGGGCACTGGCTGTCCCTACTTGAGCCCCCCTCCTGGGCGCCGGCTGTCCCTACTTAAGCCCCCCTACTGGGCGCCGGCTGTCCCTACTTAAGCCCCCCTCCTGGGCGCCGGCTGTCCCTACTTAAGCCCCCCTCCTGGGCGCCGGCTGTCCCTACTTAAGCCCCACTCCTGGGCGCCGGCTGTCCCTACTTAAGCCCCCCTCCTAGGCGCCGGCTGTCCCTACTTAAGCCCCCCTCCTGGGCGCCGGCTGTCCCTACTTAAGCCCCCCTCCTGGGCGCCGGCTTTCCCTACTTAAGCCCCCCTCCTGGGCGCCGGCTGTCCCTACTTAAGCCCCCTAATGGGCGCCGGCTGTCCCTACTTAAGCCCCCCTCCTGGGCGCCGGCTGTCCCTACTTAAGCCCCCCTAATGGGCGCCGGCTGTCCCTACTTAAGCCCCCCTCCTGGGTGTGGCTGTCCTTAAGCCCCCGAAATTGGCGCCGGCTGTCCCTGCTTAAGCCCCCCTGATGGGCACCAGCTGTCCCTACTTAAGCCCCCTAATGGGCGCCGGCTGTCCCTACTTAAGCCCCCCTAATGGGCGCAGGCTGTCCCTACTTAAGCCCCCCTAATGGGCGCAGGCTGTCCCTACTTAAGCCCCCCTACTGGGCGCCGGCTGTCCCTACTTAAGCCCCCCTAATGGGCGCCGGCTGTCCCTACTTAAGCCCCCCTCCTGGGCACCGGCTGTCTCTACTTAAGCCCCCCTCCTGGGCGCCAGCTGTCACTACTTAAGCCCCCCTCCTGGGCGCCGGCTGTCCCTACTTAAACCCCCTTATGGGCGCCGGCTGTCCCTACTTAAGCCCCCCTAATGGGCGCCGGCTGTCCCTACTTAAGCCCCCCTCATGGGCGCCGGCTGTCCCTACTTAAGCCCCCCACATGGGCGCCGGCTGTCCCTACTTAAGCCCCCCTCATGGGCGCCGGCTGTCCCTACTTAAGCCCCTCTCCTGGGCGCCGGCTTTCCCTACTTAAGCCCCCCTAATGGGCGCAGGCTGTCCCTACTTAAGCCCCCCTAATGGGCGCAGGCTGTCCCTACTTAAGCCCCCCTAATGGGCGCCGGCTGTCCATACTTAAACCCACTTAATGGGCGCCGGCTGTCCCTACTTAAGCCCCCCTAATGGGCGCCGGCTGTCCCTACTTAAGCCCCCCTAATGGGAGCCGGCTGTCCCTACTTAAGCCCCCCTAATGGGCGCCGGATGTCCCTACTTAAGACCCCCTAATGGGCGCAGGCTGTCCCTACTTAAGCCCCCCTAATGGGAGCCGGCTGTCCCTACTTAAGCCCCCCTAATGGGAGCCGGAAGTCCCTACTTAAGACCCCCTAATAAGCGCCGGCTGTCCCTACTAAAGCCGGCTGTCCCTACTTAAGCCCCCCTAATGGGCGCCGGCTGTCCCTACTTAAGCCCCCCTCCTGGGCGCCGGCTTTCCCTACTTAAGCCCCCCTAATGGGCGCAGGCTGTCCCTAAATAAGCCCCCCTAATCGGCGCAGGCTGTCCCTACTTAAGCCCCACTACTGGGCGCCGGCTGTCCTTACTTAAGCCCCCCTAATGGGCGCCGGCTGTCCCTACTTAAACCCCCCTAATGGGCGCCGGCTGTCCCTACTTAAACCCCCCTAATGGGCGCCGGCTGTCCCTACATAAGCCCCACTGCTGGGCGCCGGCTGTCCCTACTTAAGCCCCCCTCATGGGCGCCGGCTGTCCCTACTTAAGCCCCCCTAATGGGCGCCGGCTGTCCCTACTTAAGCCCCCCTCTGGGCGCCGGCTGTCCCTACTTAAGCCCCCCTCCTGGGCGCCGGCTGTCCCTACATGAGCCCCCCTACTGGGCGCCGGCTTTCCATACTTAAGCCCCTCTAATGGGAGCCGGCTGTCCCTACTTAAGCCCCCCTAATGGGCGCCGGCTGTCCCTACTTAAGCCCCCCTCATGGGCGCCGGCTGTCCCTACTTAAGCCCCCCTCATGGGCGCCGGCTGTCCCTACTTAAGCCCCACTCCTGGGCGCCGGCTGTCCCTACTTAAGCCCCCCTCCTGGGCGCCGGCTGTCCCTACTTAAGCCCCCCTCCTGGGCGCCGGCTGTCCCTACTTAAGCCCCCCTCCTGGGCGCCTGCTTTCCCTACTTAAGCCCCCCTCCTGGGCGCCGGCTTTCTCTACTTAAGCCCCTCTCCTGGCCGCCGGCTGTCCCTACTTAAGCCCCCTCCTGGGCGCCGGCTGTCCCTACTTAAGCCCCACTCCTGGGCGCCGGCTGTCCCTACTTAAGCCCCCCTCCTGGGCGCCGGCTGTCCCTACTTAAGCCCCCCTCCTGGGCGCCGGCTGTCCCTACTTAAGCCCCCCTCCTGGGCGCCTGCTTTCCCTACTTAAGCCCCCCTCATGGGCGCCTGCTTTCCCTACTTAAGCCCCCCTCCTGGGCGCCAGCTTTCCCTACTTAAGCCCCTCTCCTGGGCGCCGGCTGTCCCTACTTACGCCCCCCTAATGGGCGCCGGCTGTCCCTACTAAAGCCCCCCTAATGGGCGCCGGCTGTCACTACTTAAGCCCCCTAATGGGCGCCGGCTGTCCCTACTTAAGCCCCCCTCATGGGCGCCGGCTGTCACTACTTAAGCCCCCTAATGGGCGCCGGCTGTCCCTACTTAAGCCCCCCTCATGGGCGCCGGCTGTCCCTACTTAAGCCCCTCTCCTGGGCGCCGGCTGTCCCTACTTAAGCCCCTCTCCTGGGCGCCGGCTTTCCCTACTTAAGCCCCCCTAATGGGCGCAGGCTGTCCCTACTTAAGCCCCCCTAATGGGCGCAGGCTGTCCCTACTTAAGCCCCCCTAATGGGCGCCGGCTGTCCATACTTAAACCCACTTAATGGGCGCCGGCTGTCCCTACTTAAGCCCCCCTAATGGGCGCCGGCTGTCCCTACTTAAGCCCCCCTAATGGGAGCCGGCTGTCCCTACTTAAGCCCCCCTAATGGGCGCCGGATGTCCCTACTTAAGACCCCCTAATGGGCGCAGGCTGTCCCTACTTAAGCCCCCCTAATGGGAGCCGGCTGTCCCTACTTAAGCCCCCCTAATGGGAGCCGGAAGTCCCTACTTAAGACCCCCTAATAAGCGCCGGCTGTCCCTACTAAAGCCGGCTGTCCCTACTTAAGCCCCCCTAATGGGCGCCGGCTGTCCCTACTTAAGCCCCCCTCCTGGGCGCCGGCTTTCCCTACTTAAGCCCCCCTAATGGGCGCAGGCTGTCCCTAAATAAGCCCCCCTAATCGGCGCAGGCTGTCCCTACTTAAGCCCCACTACTGGGCGCCGGCTGTCCTTACTTAAGCCCCCCTAATGGGCGCCGGCTGTCCCTACTTAAACCCCCCTAATGGGCGCCGGCTGTCCCTACTTAAACCCCCCTAATGGGCGCCGGCTGTCCCTACATAAGCCCCACTGCTGGGCGCCGGCTGTCCCTACTTAAGCCCCCCTCATGGGCGCCGGCTGTCCCTACTTAAGCCCCCCTAATGGGCGCCGGCTGTCCCTACTTAAGCCCCCCTCTGGGCGCCGGCTGTCCCTACTTAAGCCCCCCTCCTGGGCGCCGGCTGTCCCTACATGAGCCCCCCTACTGGGCGCCGGCTTTCCATACTTAAGCCCCTCTAATGGGAGCCGGCTGTCCCTACTTAAGCCCCCCTAATGGGCGCCGGCTGTCCCTACTTAAGCCCCCCTCATGGGCGCCGGCTGTCCCTACTTAAGCCCCCCCTCATGGGCGCCGGCTGTCCCTACTTAAGCCCCACTCCTGGGCGCCGGCTGTCCCTACTTAAGCCCCCCTCCTGGGCGCCGGCTGTCCCTACTTAAGCCCCCCTCCTGGGCGCCGGCTGTCCCTACTTAAGCCCCCCTCCTGGGCGCCTGCTTTCCCTACTTAAGCCCCCCTCCTGGGCGCCGGCTTTCTCTACTTAAGCCCCTCTCCTGGCCGCCGGCTGTCCCTACTTAAGCCCCCCTCCTGGGCGCCGGCTGTCCCTACTTAAGCCCCACTCCTGGGCGCCGGCTGTCCCTACTTAAGCCCCCCTCCTGGGCGCCGGCTGTCCCTACTTAAGCCCCCCTCCTGGGCGCCGGCTGTCCCTACTTAAGCCCCCCTCCTGGGCGCCTGCTTTCCCTACTTAAGCCCCCCTCATGGGCGCCTGCTTTCCCTACTTAAGCCCCCCTCCTGGGCGCCAGCTTTCCCTACTTAAGCCCCTCTCCTGGGCGCCGGCTGTCCCTACTTACGCCCCCCTAATGGGCGCCGGCTGTCCCTACTAAAGCCCCCCTAATGGGCGCCGGCTGTCACTACTTAAGCCCCCTAATGGGCGCCGGCTGTCACTACTTAAGCCCCCTAATGGGCGCCGGCTGTCCCTACTTAAGCCCCCCTAATGGGCGCCGGCTGTCCCTACTTAAGCCCCCCTAATGGGCGCCGGCTGTGCCTACTTAAGCCCCCCTAATGGGCGCCGGCTGTGCCTACTTAAGCCCCCCTAATGGGCGCCGGCTGTGCCTACTTAAGCCCCCCTAATGGGCGCCGGCTGTCCCTACTTAAGCCCCCCTCCTGGGCGCCGGCTGTCCCTACTTAAGCCCCCCTCCTGGGCGCCGGCTGTCCCTACTTAAGCCCCCCCTCCTGGGCGCCGGCTGTCCCTACTTAATCCCCCCTCCTGGGCGCCGGCTGTCCCTACTTAAGCCCCCCTAATGGGCGTCGGCTGTCCCTACTTAAGCCCCCTAATGGGCGTCGGCTGTCCCTACTTAAGCCCCCCTAATGGGCGCCGGCTGTCTCTACTTAAGCCCCCCTCCTGGGCGCCGGCTGTCCCTACTTAAGCCCCCCTCCTGGGCGCCGGCTGTCCCTACTTAAGCCCCCTCCTGGGCGCCGGCTGTCCCTACTTAAGCCCCCTCCTGGGCGCCGGCTGTCCCTACTTAAGCCCCCCTAATGGGCGCCGGCTGTCCCTACTTAAGCCCCCCTCGTGGGCGCCGGCTGTCCCTACTTAATCCCCCCTCCTGGGCGCCGGCTGTCCCTACTTAATCCCCCCTCCTGGGCGCCGGCTGTCCCTACTTAATCCCCCCTCCTGGGCGCCGGCTGTCCCTACTTAATCCCCCCTCCTGGGCGCCGGCTGTCCCTACTTAAGCCCCCCTCCTGGGCGCCGGCTTTCCCTACTTAAGCCCCCCTCCTGGCTGCCGGCTTTCCCTACTTAAGCCCCCCTCCTGGCCGCCGGCTTTCCCTACTTAAGCCCCCCTCCTGGCCGCCGGCTGTCCCTACTTAAGCCCCCCTCCTGGGCGCCGGCTGTCCCTACTTAAGCCCCCCTCCTGGGCGCCGGCTGTCCCTACTTAAGCCCCCCTCCTGGGCGCCGGCTGTCCCTACTTAAGCCCCCCTCCTGGGCGCCGGCTGTCCCTACTTAAGCCCCCCTCCTCGGCGCCGGCTTTCCCTACTTAAGCCCCCCTCCTGGGCGCCGGCTGTCCCTACTTAAGCCCCCCTAATGGGCGCCGGCTGTCCCTACTTAAGCCCCCCTCATGGACGCCGGCTGTCCCTACTTAAGCCCCCCACATGGGCGCCGGCTGTCCCTACTTAAGCCCCCCTCATGGACGCCGGCTGTCCCAACTTAAGCCCCCCACATGGGCGCCGGCTGTCCCTACTTAAGCCCCCCTCCTGGGCGCCGGCTGTCCCTACTTAATCCCCCCTCCTGGGCGCCGGCTGTCCCTACTTAATCCCCCCTCCTGGGCGCCGGCTGTCCCTACTTAAGCCCCCCTCCTGGGCGCCGGCTTTCCCTACTTAAGCCCCCCTCCTGGCTGCCGGCTTTCCCTACTTAAGCCCCCCTCCTGGCCGCCGGCTTTCCCTACTTAAGCCCCCCTCCTGGCCGCCGGCTTTCCCTACTTAAGCCCCCCTCCTGGCCGCCGGCTGTCCCTACTTAAGCCCCCCTCCTGGGCGCCGGCTGTCCCTACTTAAGCCCCCCTCCTGGGCGCCGGCTGTCCCTACTTAAGCCCCCCTCCTGGGCGCCGGCTGTCCCTACTTAAGCCCCCCTCCTGGGCGCCGGCTGTCCCTACTTAAGCCCCCCTCCTGGGCGCCGGCTGTCCCTACTTAAGCCCCCCTCCTCGGCGCCGGCTGTCCCTACTTAAGCCCCCCTCCTGGGCGCCGGCTTTCCCTACTTAAGCCCCCCTCCTGGGCGCCGGCTGTCCCTACTTAAGCCCCCCTAATGGGCGCCGGCTGTCCCTACTTAAGCCCCCCTCATGGACGCCGGCTGTCCCTACTTAAGCCCCCCACATGGGCGCCGGCTGTCCCTACTTAAGCCCCCCTCATGGGCGCCGGCTGTCCCTACATAAGCCCCCTCCTGGGCGCCGGCTTTCCCTTCTTAAGCCCCCCTAATGGGCGCCGGCTGTCCCTACTTAAACCCACCTAATGGGCGCCGGCTGTCCCTACTTAAACCCCCCTCCTGGGCGCCGGCTGTCCCTACTTAAGCCCCCTCCTGGGCGCCGGCTGTCCCTACTTAAGCCCCCTAATGGGCGCCGGCTGTCCCTACTTAAGCCCCACTGCTGGGCGCCGGCTGTCGGCTGTCCCTACTTAAGCCCCACTGCTGGGCGCCGGCTGTCCCTACTTAAGCCCCACTGCTGGGCACCAGCTGTCCCTACTTAAGCCCCCCTCATGGGCGCCGGCTGTCCCTACTTAAGCCCCCCTAATGGGCGCCGGCTGTCCCTACTTAAGCCCCCCTCCTGGGCGCCGGCTGTCCCTACTTAAGCCCCCCTAATAGGCGCAGGCTGTCCCTACTTAAGCCCCCCTAATGGGCGCAGGCTGTCCCTACTTAAGCCCCCCTACTGGGCGCCGGCTGTCCCTACTTAAGCCCCACTGCTGGGCGCCGGCTGTCGGCTGTCCCTACTTAAGCCCCACTGCTGGGCGCCGGCTGTCCCTACTTAAGCCCCACTGCTGGGCGCCGGCTGTCCCTACTTAAGCCCCCCTAATGGGCGCCGGCTGTCCCTACTTAAGCCCCCCTAATGGGCGCCGGCTGTCCCTACTTAAGCCCCCCTCCTGGGCACCGGCTGTCCCTACTTAAGCCTTCCTAATGGGCGCCGGCTGTCCCTACTTAAGCCCCCCTCAGGGTGCCGGCTGTCCCTACTTAAGCCCCCCTCATGGGCGCCGGCTGTCCCTACTTAAGCCCCCGAAATAGGCGCCGGCTGTCCCTACTTAAGCCCCCCTAATGGGCGCCGGCTGTCCCTACTTAAGCCCCCTCCTGGGCGCCGGCTGTCCCTACTTAAGCCCCCTAATGGGCGCCGGCTGTCCCTACTTAAGCCCCACTGCTGGGCGCCGGCTGTCCCTACTTAAGCCCCACTGCTATGCGCCGGCTGTCCCTACTTAAGCCCCCCTAATGGGCGCCGGCTGTCCCTACTTAAGCCCCCCTAATGGGCGCCGGCTGTCCCTACTTAAGCCCCCCTAATGGGCGCCGGCTGTCCCTACTTAAGCCCCCCTAATGGGCGCCGGCTGTCCCTACTTAAGCCCCCCTGCTGGGCGCCAGCTGTCCCTACTTAAGCCGCACACTGGGCGCCGGCTGTCCCTACTTAAGCCCCCCTGCTGGGCGCCGGCTGTCCCTACTTAAGCCCCCGAAATGGGCGCCGGCTGTCCTTAAGCCCCCCTAATGGGCGCCGGCTGTCCTTAAGCCCCCCTCCTGGGCGCCGGCTGTCCCTAAGCCCCCCTCCTGGGCGCCGGCTGTCCCTACTTAAGCCCCCCTCCTGGGCGCCGGCTGTCCCTACTTAAGCCCCCCTCCTGGGCGCCGGCTGTCCCTACTTAAGCCCCCCTCCTGGGTGCGGCTGTCCTTAAGCCCCCGAAATTGGCGCCGGCTGTCCCTACTTAAGCCCCTGAAATGGGCGCCGGCTGTCCCTACTTAAGCCCCCTTAATGGGCGCCGGCTGTCCCTACTTAAGCCCCCCTAATGGGCGCCGGCTGTCCCTACTTAAGCCCCCCTAATGGGCGCCGGCTGTCCCTACTTAAGCCCCCCTAATAGGCGCCGGCTGTCCCTACTTAAGCCCCCCTGCTGGGCGCCAGCTGTCCCTACTTAAGCCGCACTGCTGGGCGCCGGCTGTCCCTACTTAAGCCCCCCTGCTGGGCGCCGGCTGTCCCTACTTAAGCCCCCGAAATGGGCGCCGGCTGTCCTTACTTAAGCCCCCTAATGGGCGCCGGCTGTCCTTAAGCCCCCCTAATGGGCGCCGGCTGTCCTTAAGCCCCCCTAATGGGCGCCGGCTGTCCTTAAGCCCCCCTCCTGGGCGCCGGCTGTCCCTAAGCCCCCCTCCTGGGCGCCGGCTGTCCCTACTTAAGCCCCCCTCATGGACGCCGGCTGTCCCAACTTAAGCCCCCCACATGGGCGCCGGCTGTCCCTACTTAAGCCCCCCTCCTGGGCGCCGGCTGTCCCTACTTAATCCCCCCTCCTGGGCGCCGGCTGTCCCTACTTAATCCCCCCTCCTGGGCGCCGGCTGTCCCTACTTAAGCCCCCCTCCTGGGCGCCGGCTTTCCCTACTTAAGCCCCCCTCCTGGCTGCCGGCTTTCCCTACTTAAGCCCCCCTCCTGGCCGCCGGCTTTCCCTACTTAAGCCCCCCTCCTGGCCGCCGGCTTTCCCTACTTAAGCCCCCCTCCTGGCCGCCGGCTGTCCCTACTTAAGCCCCCCTCCTGGGCGCCGGCTGTCCCTACTTAAGCCCCCCTCCTGGGCGCCGGCTGTCCCTACTTAAGCCCCCCTCCTGGGCGCCGGCTGTCCCTACTTAAGCCCCCCTCCTGGGCGCCGGCTGTCCCTACTTAAGCCCCCCTCCTGGGCGCCGGCTGTCCCTACTTAAGCCCCCCTCCTCGGCGCCGGCTGTCCCTACTTAAGCCCCCCTCCTGGGCGCCGGCTTTCCCTACTTAAGCCCCCCTCCTGGGCGCCGGCTGTCCCTACTTAAGCCCCCCTAATGGGCGCCGGCTGTCCCTACTTAAGCCCCCCTCATGGACGCCGGCTGTCCCTACTTAAGCCCCCCACATGGGCGCCGGCTGTCCCTACTTAAGCCCCCCTCATGGGCGCCGGCTGTCCCTACATAAGCCCCCTCCTGGGCGCCGGCTTTCCCTTCTTAAGCCCCCCTAATGGGCGCCGGCTGTCCCTACTTAAACCCACCTAATGGGCGCCGGCTGTCCCTACTTAAACCCCCCTCCTGGGCGCCGGCTGTCCCTACTTAAGCCCCCTCCTGGGCGCCGGCTGTCCCTACTTAAGCCCCCTAATGGGCGCCGGCTGTCCCTACTTAAGCCCCACTGCTGGGCGCCGGCTGTCGGCTGTCCCTACTTAAGCCCCACTGCTGGGCGCCGGCTGTCCCTACTTAAGCCCCACTGCTGGGCACCAGCTGTCCCTACTTAAGCCCCCCTCATGGGCGCCGGCTGTCCCTACTTAAGCCCCCCTAATGGGCGCCGGCTGTCCCTACTTAAGCCCCCCTCCTGGGCGCCGGCTGTCCCTACTTAAGCCCCCCTAATAGGCGCAGGCTGTCCCTACTTAAGCCCCCCTAATGGGCGCAGGCTGTCCCTACTTAAGCCCCCCTCCTGGGCGCCGGCTGTCCCTACTTAAGCCCCCCTCCTGGGCGCCGGCTGTCCCTACTTAAGCCCCCCTCCTGGGCGCCGGCTGTCCCTACTTAAGCCCCCCTCCTCGGCGCCGGCTGTCCCTACTTAAGCCCCCCTCCTGGGCGCCGGCTTTCCCTACTTAAGCCCCCCTCCTGGGCGCCGGCTGTCCCTACTTAAGCCCCCCTAATGGGCGCTGGCTGTCCCTACTTAAGCCCCCCTCATGGACGCCGGCTGTCCCTACTTAAGCCCCCCACATGGGCGCCGGCTGTCCCTACTTAAGCCCCCCTCATGGGCGCCGGCTGTCCCTACATAAGCCCCCTCCTGGGCGCCGGCTTTCCCTTCTTAAGCCCCCCTAATGGGCGCCGGCTGTCCCTACTTAAACCCACCTAATGGGCGCCGGCTGTCCCTACTTAAACCCCCCTCCTGGGCGCCGGCTGTCCCTACTTAAGCCCCCTCCTGGGCGCCGGCTGTCCCTACTTAAGCCCCCTAATGGGCGCCGGCTGTCCCTACTTAAGCCCCACTGCTGGGCGCCGGCTGTCGGCTGTCCCTACTTAAGCCCCACTGCTGGGCGCCGGCTGTCCCTACTTAAGCCCCACTGCTGGGCACCAGCTGTCCCTACTTAAGCCCCCCTCATGGGCGCCGGCTGTCCCTACTTAAGCCCCCCTAATGGGCGCCGGCTGTCCCTACTTAAGCCCCCCTCCTGGGCGCCGGCTGTCCCTACTTAAGCCCCCCTAATAGGCGCAGGCTGTCCCTACTTAAGCCCCCCTAATGGGCGCAGGCTGTCCCTACTTAAGCCCCCCTACTGGGCGCCGGCTGTCCCTACTTAAGCCCCACTGCTGGGCGCCGGCTGTCGGCTGTCCCTACTTAAGCCCCACTGCTGGGCGCCGGCTGTCCCTACTTAAGCCCCACTGCTGGGCGCCGGCTGTCCCTACTTAAGCCCCCCTAATGGGCGCCGGCTGTCCCTACTTAAGCCCCCCTAATGGGCGCCGGCTGTCCCTACTTAAGCCCCCCTCCTGGGCACCGGCTGTCCCTACTTAAGCCTTCCTAATGGGCGCCGGCTGTCCCTACTTAAGCCCCCCTCAGGGTGCCGGCTGTCCCTACTTAAGCCCCCCTCATGGGCGCCGGCTGTCCCTACTTAAGCCCCCGAAATAGGCGCCGGCTGTCCCTACTTAAGCCCCCCTAATGGGCGCCGGCTGTCCCTACTTAAGCCCCCTCCTGGGCGCCGGCTGTCCCTACTTAAGCCCCCTAATGGGCGCCGGCTGTCCCTACTTAAGCCCCACTGCTGGGCGCCGGCTGTCCCTACTTAAGCCCCACTGCTATGCGCCGGCTGTCCCTACTTAAGCCCCCCTAATGGGCGCCGGCTGTCCCTACTTAAGCCCCCCTAATGGGCGCCGGCTGTCCCTACTTAAGCCCCCCTAATGGGCGCCGGCTGTCCCTACTTAAGCCCCCCTAATGGGCGCCGGCTGTCCCTACTTAAGCCCCCCTGCTGGGCGCCAGCTGTCCCTACTTAAGCCGCACTGCTGGGCGCCGGCTGTCCCTACTTAAGCCCCCCTGCTGGGCGCCGGCTGTCCCTACTTAAGCCCCCGAAATGGGCGCCGGCTGTCCTTAAGCCCCCCTAATGGGCGCCGGCTGTCCTTAAGCCCCCCTCCTGGGCGCCGGCTGTCCCTAAGCCCCCCTCCTGGGCGCCGGCTGTCCCTACTTAAGCCCCCCTCCTGGGCGCCGGCTGTCCCTACTTAAGCCCCCCTCCTGGGCGCCGGCTGTCCCTACTTAAGCCCCCCTCCTGGGTGCGGCTGTCCTTAAGCCCCCGAAATTGGCGCCGGCTGTCCCTACTTAAGCCCCTGAAATGGGCGCCGGCTGTCCCTACTTAAGCCCCCTTAATGGGCGCCGGCTGTCCCTACTTAAGCCCCCCTAATGGGCGCCGGCTGTCCCTACTTAAGCCCCCCTAATGGGCGCCGGCTGTCCCTACTTAAGCCCCCCTAATAGGCGCCGGCTGTCCCTACTTAAGCCCCCCTGCTGGGCGCCAGCTGTCCCTACTTAAGCCGCACTGCTGGGCGCCGGCTGTCCCTACTTAAGCCCCCCTGCTGGGCGCCGGCTGTCCCTACTTAAGCCCCCGAAATGGGCGCCGGCTGTCCTTACTTAAGCCCCCTAATGGGCGCCGGCTGTCCTTAAGCCCCCCTAATGGGCGCCGGCTGTCCTTAAGCCCCCCTAATGGGCGCCGGCTGTCCTTAAGCCCCCCTCCTGGGCGCCGGCTGTCCCTAAGCCCCCCTCCTGGGCGCCGGCTGTCCCTACTTAAGCCCCCCTCCTGGGCGCCGGCTGTCCCTACTTAAGCCCCCCTCCTGGGCGCCGGCTGTCCCTACTTAAGCCCCCCTAATGGGCGCCGGCTGTCCCTACTTAAGCCCCCCTCCTGGGTGCGGCTGTCCTTAAGCCCCCGAAATTGGCGCCGGCTGTCCCTACTTAAGCCCCTGAAATGGGCGCCGGCTGTCCCTACATAAGCCCCCTTAATGGGCGCCGGCTGTCCCTACTTAAGCCCCCCTAATGGACGCCGGCTGTCCCTACTTAAGCCCCCCTCATGGGCGCCGGCTGTCCCTACTTAAGCCCCCCTCATGGGCGCCGGCTGTCCCTACTTAAGCCCCCTAATGGGCGCCGGCTGACCCTACTTAAGCCCCCCTCCTGGGCGCCGGCTGTCCCTACTTACGCCCCCCTGATGGGCGCCGGCTGTCCCTACTTACGCCCCCCTGATGGGCGCCGGCTTTCCCTACTTAAGCCCCCTAATGGGCGCCGGCTGTCCCTACTTAAGCCCCCCTAATGGGCGCCGGCTGTCCCTACTTAAGCCCCTCTAATGGGCGCCGGCTGTCCCTACTTAAGCCCCCCTAATCGGCGCCGGCTGTCCCTACTTAAGCCCGTCTAATGGGCGCAGGCTGTCCCTACTTAAGCCCCCCTAATGGGCGCCGGCTGTCCCTACTTAAGCCCCCCTCCTGGGCGCCGGCTGTCCCTACTTAAGCCCCCCTAATGGGTGCCGGCTGTCCCTACTTAAGCCCCCCCCTCCTGGGCGCCGGCTGTCCCTACTTAAGCCCCCCTCCTGGGTGCGGCTGTCCTTAAGCCCCCGAAATTGGCGCCGGCTGTCCCTACTTAAGCCCCTGAAATGGGCGCCGGCTGTCCCTACTTAAGCCCCCTTAATGGGCGCCGGCTGTCCCTACTTAAGCCCCCCTCATGGGTGCCGGCTGTCCCTACTTAAGCCCCCCACATGGGCGCTGGCTGTCCCTACTTAAGCCCCCCTCATGGGCGCCGGCTGTCCCTACTTAAGCCCCCCTCATGGGCGCCGGCTTTCCCTACTTAAGCCCCCCTAATGGGCGCCGGCTGTCCCTACTTAAGCCCCCCTAAAGGGCGTCGGCTGTCCCTACTTAAGCCCCCCTAATGGGCGCTTGCTGTCCCTACTTAAGCCCCACTCCTGGGCGCCGGCTGTCTCTACTTAAGCCCCCCTGCTGGGCGCCAGCTGTCCCTACTTAAGCCCCCCTCCTGGGCGCCGGCTGTCCCTACTTAAGCCCCCTTAATGGGCGCCGGCTGTCCCTACTTAAGCCCCCCTCATGGGTGCCGGCTGTCCCTACTTAAGCCCCCCACATGGGCGCTGGCTGTCCCTACTTAAGCCCCCCTCATGGGCGCCGGCTGTCCCTACTTAAGCCCCCCTCATGGGCGCCGGCTTTCCCTACTTAAGCCCCCCTAATGGGCGCAGGCTGTCCCTACTTAAGCCCCCCAATCGGCGCCGGCTGTCCCTACTTAAGCCCCCCTAATGGGCGCAGGCTGTCCCTACTTAAGCCCCCCTAATGGGCGCCGGCTGTCCCTACTTAAGCCCGCCTCCTGTGCGCCGGCTGTCCCTACTTAAGCCCCCCTAATGGGTGCCGGCTGTCCCTACTTAAGCCCCCCCTCCTGGGCGCCGGCTGTCACTACTTAAGCCCCCCTCCTGGGCGTCGGCTGTCCCTACTTAAGCCCCCCTAAAGGGCGTCGGCTGTCCCTACTTAAGCCCCCCTAATGGGCGCCGGCTGTCCCTACTTAAGCCCCACTCCTGGGCGCCGGCTGTCTCTACTTAAGCCCCCCTGCTGGGCGCCGGCTGTCCCTACTTAAGCCCCCCTCCTGGGCGCCGGCTGTCCCTACTTAAGCCCCCTTAATGGGCGCCGGCTGTCCCTATTTAAGCCCCCCTCATGGGCGCCGGCTGTCCCTACTTAAGCCCCCCTAATGGGCGCAGGCTGTCCCTACTTAAGCCCCCCTAATGGGCGCAGGCTGTCCCTATTTAACCCCCCTACTGGGCGCCGGCTGTCCCTACTTAAGCCCCCCTAATGGGCGCCGGCTGTCCCTACTTAAACCCACCTAATGGGCGCCGGCTGTCCCTACTTAAACCCCGCTAATGGGCGCCGGCTATCCCTACTTAAGCCCCCTCCTGGGCGCCGGCTGTCCCTACTTAAGCCCCCTCCTGGGCGCCGGCTGTCCCTACTTAAGCCCCCTAATGGGCGCCGGCTGTCCCTACTTAAGCCCCACTGCTGGGCGCCGGCTGTCCCTACTTAAGCCCCACTGCTGGGCGCCGGCTGTCCCTACTTTAGCCCCACTGCTGGGCGCCGGCTGTCCCTACTTAAGCCCCCATCCTGGGAGCCGGCTGTCCCTACTTAAGCCCCCCTCCTGGGCGCCGGCTGTCCCTACTTAAGCCCCCCTAATGGGCGCCGGCTGTCCCTACTTAAGGCCCCCTAACGGGTGCCGGCTGTCCCTACTTAAGCCCCCTAATGGGCGCCGGCTGTCCCTACTTAAGCCCCCCTAATGGGCGCAGGCTGTCCCTACTTAAGCCCCCCTAATTGGCGCAGGCTGTCCCTATTTAAGCCCCCCTCCTGGGCGCCGGCTGTCCCTACTTAAGCCCCCCTCCTGGGCGCCGGCTTTCCCTACTTAAGCCCCCCTAATGGGCGCAGGCTGTCCCTACTTAAACCCACCTAATGGGCGCCGGCTGTCCCTACTTAAACCCCGCTAATGGGCGCCGGCTGTCCCTACTTAAGCCCCCTCCTGGGCGCCGGCTGTCCCTACTTAAGCCCCCTAATGGGCGCCGGCTGTCCCTACTTAAGCCCCACTGCTGGGCGCCGGCTGTCCCTACTTAAGCCCCGCTCATGGGCGCCGGCTGTCCCTACTTAAGCCCCCCTAATGGGCGCCGGCAGTCCCTACTTAAGCCCCCCTCCTGGGCGCCGGCTGTCCCTACTTAAGCCCCCCTCCTGGGCGCCGGCTGTCCCTACTTAAGCCCCCCTAATGTGCGTCGGCTGTCCCTACTTAAGCCCCCCTAATGGGCGTCGGCTGTCCCTACTTAAGCCCCTCTAATGGGCGCCGGCTGTCCCTACTTAAGCCCCCCTCCTGGGCGCCGGCTGTCTCTACTTTAGCCCCCCTCCTGGGCGCCGGCTGTCCCTACTTAAGCCCCCCTAATAGGTGCCGGCTGACCCTACTTAAGCCCCCCTCATGGGCGCCGGCTGTCCCTACTTAAGCCCCCCACATGGGCGCCGGCTGTCCCTACTTAAGCCCCCCACATGGGCGCCGGCTGTCCCTACTTAAGCCCCCCTCATGGGCGCCGGCTGTCCCTACATAAGCCCCCTCCTGGGCGCCGGCTTTCCCTACTTAAGCCCCCCTAATGGGCGCCGGCTGTCCCTACTTAAACCCACCTAATGGGCGCCGGCTGTCCCTACTTAAACCCACCTAATGGGCGCCGGCTGTCCCTACTTAAACCCCCCTAATGGGCGCCGCTGTCCCTACTTAAGCCCCCTCCTGGGCGCCGGCTGTCCCTACTTAAGCCCCCTCCTGGGCACCGGCTGTCCCTACTTAAGCCCCCTAATGGGCGCCGGCTGTCCCTACTTAAGCCCCACTGCTGGGCGCCGGCTGTCCGGCTGTCCCTACTTAAGCCCCCCTAATGGGCGTCGGCTGTCCCTACTTAAGCCCCCCTAATGGGCGCCGGCTGTCCCTACTTAAGCCCCCCTCATGGACGCCGGCTGTCCCTACTTAAGCCCCCCACATGGGCGCCGGCTGTCCCTACTTAAGCCCCCCTCATGGGCGCCGGCTGTCCCTACATAAGCCCCCTCCTGGGCGCCGGCTTTCCCTTCTTAAGCCCCCCTAATGGGCGCCGGCTGTCCCTACTTAAACCCACCTAATGGGCGCCGGCTGTCCCTACTTAAACCCCCCTAATGGGCGCCGGCTGTCCCTACTTAAGCCCCCTCCTGGGCGCCGGCTGTCCCTACTTAAGCCCCCTAATGGGCGCCGGCTGTCCCTACTTAAGCCCCACTGCTGGGCGCCGGCTGTCGGCTGTCCCTACTTAAGCCCCACTGCTGGGCGCCGGCTGTCCCTACTTAAGCCCCACTGCTGGGCACCAGCTGTCCCTACTTAAGCCCCCCTCATGGGCGCCGGCTGTCCCTACTTAAGCCCCCCTAATGGGCGCTGGCTGTCCCTACTTAAGCCCCCCTCCTGGGCGCCGGCTGTCCCTACTTAAGCCCCCCTAATAGGCGCAGGCTGTCCCTACTTAAGCCCCCCTAATGGGCGCAGGCTGTCCCTACTTAAGCCCCCCTACTGGGCGCCGGCTGTCCCAACTTAAGCCCCACTGCTGGGCGCCGGCTGTCCCTACTTAAGCCCCCCTAATAGGCGCCGGCTGTCCCTACTTAAGCCCCCCTAATGGGCGCCGGCTGTCCCTACTTAAGCCCCCCTCAGGGCGCCGGCTGTCCCTACTTAAGCCCCCCTCATGGGCGCCGGCTGTCCCTACTTAAGCCCCCGAAATAGGCGCCGGCTGTCCCTACTTAAGCCCCCCTAATGGGCGCCGGCTGTCCATTCTTAAGCCCCCCTAATGGGCGCCGGCTGTCCCTACTTAAGCCCCCTCCTGGGCGCCGGCTGTCCCTACTTAAGCCCCCTAATTGGCGCCGGCTGTCCCTACTTAAGCCCCACTGCTGGGCGCCGGCTGTCCCTACTTAAGCCCCACTGCTATGCGCCGGCTGTCCCTACTTAAGCCCCCCTAATGGGCGCCGGCTGTCCCTACTTAAGCCCCCCTAATGGGCGCCGGCTGTCCCTACTTAAGCCCTCCTAATGGGCGCCGGCTGTCCCTACTTAAGCCCCCCTAATGGGCGCCGGCTTTCCCTACTTAAGCCCCCCTAATAGGCGCCGGCTGTCCCTACTTAAGCCCCCCTGCTGGGCGCCAGCTGTCGCTACTTAAGCCGCACTGCTGGGCGCCGGCTGTCCCTACTTAAGCCCCCCTGCTGGGCGCCGGCTGTCCCTACTTAAGCCCCCGAAATGGGCGCCGGCTGTCCTTACTTAAGCCCCCTAATGGGCGCCTGCTGTCCTTAAGCCCCCCTAATGGGCGCCGGCTGTCCTTAAGCCCCCCTCCTGGGCGCCGGCTGTCCCTAAGCCCCCCTCCTGGGCGCCGGCTGTCCCTACTTAAGCCCCCCTCCTGGGCGCCGGCTGTCCCTACTTAAGCCCCCCTCCTGGGCGCCGGCTGTCCCTACTTAAGCCCCCCTAATGGGCGCCGGCTGTCCCTACTTAAGCCCCCCTCCTGGGTGCGGCTGTCCTTAAGCCCCCGAAATTGGCGCCGGCTGTCCCTACTTAAGCCCCTGAAATGGGCGCCGGCTGTCCCTACTTAAGCCCCCTTAATGGGCGCCGGCTGTCCCTACTTAAGCCCCCCTAATGGGCGCCGGCTGTCCCTACTTAAGCCCCCCTAATTGGCGCCGGCTGTCCCTACTTAAGCCCCCCTAATAGGCGCCGGCTGTCCCTACTTAAGCCCCCCTGCTGGGCGCCAGCTGTCCCTACTTAAGCCGCACTGCTGGGCGCCGGCTGTCCCTACTTAAGCCCCCCTGCTGGGCGCCGGCTGTCCCTACTTAAGCACCCGAAATGGGCGCCGGCTGTCCTTACTTAAGCCCCCTAATGGGCGCCGGCTGTCCTTAAGCCCCCCTAATGGGCGCCGGCTGTCCTTAAGCCCCCCTCCTGGGCGCCGGCTGTCCCTAAGCCCCCCTCCTGGGCGCCGGCTGTCCCTACTTAAGCCCCCCTCCTGGGCGCCGGCTGTCCCTACTTAAGCCCCCCTCCTGGGCGCCGGCTGTCCCTACTTAAGCCCCCCTAATGGGCGCCGGCTGTCCCTACTTAAGCTACCCTCCTGGGTGCGGCTGTCCTTAAGCCCCCGAAATTGGCGCCGGCTGTCCCTACTTAAGCCCCTGAAATGGGCGCCGGCTGTCCCTACTTAAGCCCCCTTAATGGGCGCCGGCTGTCCCTACTTAAGCCCCCCTAATGGGCGCCGGCTGTCCCTACTTAAGCCCCCCTCATGGGCGCCGGCTGTCCCTACTTAAGCCCCCCTCATGGGCGCCGGCTGTCCCTACTTAAGCCCCCTAATGGGCGCCGGCTGACCCTACTCAAGCCCCCCTGATGGGCGCCGGCTGTCCCTACTTACGCCCCCCTGATGGGCGCCGGCTGTCCCTACTTACGCCCCCCTGATGGGCGCCGGCTGTCCCTACTTAAGCCCCCTAATGGGCGCCGGCTGTCCCTACTTAAGCCCCCCTAATGGGCACCGGCTGTCCCTACTTAAGCCCCTCTAATGGGCGCCGGCTGTCCCTACTTAAGCCCCCCTAATCGGCGCCGGCTGTCCCTACTTAAGCCCCCCTAATGGGCGCAGGCTGTCCCTACTTAAGCCCCCCTAATGGGCGCCGGCTGTCCCTACTTAAGCCACCCTCCTGGGCGCCGGCTGTCCCTACTTAAGCCCCCCTAATGGGTGCCGGCTGTCCCTACTTAAGCCCCCCCTCCTGGGCGCCGGCTGTCCCTACTTAAGCCCCCCTCCTGGGCGCCAGCTGTCCCTACTTAATCCCCCCTCCTGGGCGCCGGCTGTCCCTACTTAAGCCCCCCTACTGGGCGTCGGCTGTCCCTACTTAAGCCCCCCTAAAGGGCGTCGGCTGTCCCTACTTAAGCCCCCCTAATGGGCGCCGGCTGTCCCTACTTAAGCCCCACTCCTGGGCGCCGGCTGTCTCTACTTAAGCCCCCCTGCTGGGCGCCAGCTGTCCCTACTTAAGCCCCCCTCCTGGGCGCCGGCTGTCCCTACTTAAGCCCCCTTAATGGGCGCCGGCTGTCCCTACTTAAGCCCCCCTCATGGGTGCCGGCTGTCCCTACTTAAGCCCCCCACATGGGCGCTGGCTGTCCCTACTTAAGCCCCCCTCATGGGCGCCGGCTGTCCCTACTTAAGCCCCCCTCATGGGCGCCGGCTTTCCTTACTTAAGCCCCCCTAATGGGCGCAGGCTGTCCCTACTTAAGCCCCCCTAATCGGCGCTGGCTGTCCCTACTTAAGCCCCCCTAATGGGCGCAGGCTGTCCCTACTTAAGCCCCCTCCTGGGCGCCGGCTGTCCCTACTTAAGCCCCCTTAATGGGCGCCGGCTGTCCCTATTTAAGCCCCCCTCATGGGCGCCGGCTGTCCCTACTTAAGCCCCCCTAATGGGCGCAGGCTGTCCCTACTTAAGCCCCCCTAATGGGCGCAGGCTGTCCCTACTTAACCCCCCTACTGGGCGCCGGCTGTCCCTACTTAAGCCCCCCTCCTGGGCGCCGGCTGTCCCTACTTAAGCCCCCCTAATGGGCGCCGGCTGTCCCTACTTAAGCCCCCCTCCTGGGTGTCCTTAAGCCCCCGAAATTGGCGCCGGCTGTCCCTACTTAAGCCCCCCTGATGGGCACCAGCTGTCCCTACTTAAGCCCCCTAATGGGCGCCGGCTGTCCCTACTTAAGCCCCCCTAATGGGCGCAGGCTGTCCCTACTTAAGCCCCCCTAATGGGCGCAGGCTGTCCCTACTTAAGCCCCCCTACTGGGCGCCGGCTGTCCCTACTTAAGCCCCCCCTAATGGGCGCCGGCTGTCCCTACTTAAGCCCCCCTCCTGGGCACCGGCTGTCTCTACTTAAGCCCCCCTCCTGGGCGCCAGCTGTCACTACTTAAGCCCCCCTCCTGGGCGCCGGCTGTCCCTACTTAAACCGCCTTATGGGCGCCGGCTGTCCCTACTTAAGCCCCCCTAATGGGCGCCGGCTGTCCCTACTTAAGCCCCCCTCATGGGCGCCGGCTGTCCCTACTTAAGCCCCCCACATGGGCGCCGGCTGTCCCTACTTAAGCCCCCCTCATGGGCGCCGGCTGTCCCTACTTAAGCCCCTCTCCTGGGCGCCGGCTTTCCCTACTTAAGCCCCCCTAATGGGCGCAGGCTGTCCCTACTTAAGCCCCCCTAATGGGCGCAGGCTGTCCCTACTTAAGCCCCCCTAATGGGCGCCGGCTGTCCATACTTAAACCCACTTAATGGGCGCCGGCTGTCCCTACTTAAGCCCCCCTAATGGGCGCCGGCTGTCCCTACTTAAGCCCCCCCTAATGGGAGCCGGCTGTCCCTACTTAAGCCCCCCTAATGGGCGCCGGATGTCCCTACTTAAGACCCCCTAATGGGCGCAGGCTGTCCCTACTTAAGCCCACCTAATGGGAGCCGGCTGTCCCTACTTAAGCCCCCCTAATGGGAGCCGGAAGTCCCTACTTAAGACCCCCTAATAAGCGCCGGCTGTCCCTACTAAAGCCGGCTGTCCCTACTTAAGCCCCCCTCCTGGGCGCCGGCTGTCCCTACTTAAGCCCCCCTCCTGGGCGCCGGCTTTCCCTACTTAAGCCCCCCTAATGGGCCGCAGGCTGTCCCTAAATAAGCCCCCCTAATCGGCGCAGGCTGTCCCTACTTAAGCCCCACTACTGGGCGCCGGCTGTCCTTACTTAAGCCCCCCTAATGGGCGCCGGCTGTCCCCTACTTAAACCCCCCTAATGGGCGCCGGCTGTCCCTACTTAAACCCCCCTAATGGGCGCCGGCTGTCCCTACATAAGGCCCCACTGCTGGGCGCCGGCTGTCCCCTACTTAAGCCCCCCTCATGGGCGCCGGCTGTCCCTACTTAAGCCCCCCTAATGGGCGCCGGCTGTCCCTACTTAAGCCCCCCTCATGGGCGCCGGCTGTCCCTACATAAGCCCCCCTCATGGGCGCCGGCTGTCCCTACTTAAGCCCCACTCCTGGGCGCCGGCTGTCCCTACTTAAGCCCCCCTCCTGGGCGCCGGCTGTCCCTACTTAAGCCCCCCTCCTGGGCGCCGGCTGTCCCTACTTAAGCCCCCCTCCTGGGCGCCTGCTTTCCCTACTTAAGCCCCCCTCCTGGGCGGCCCGGCTTTCTCTACTTAAGCCCCTCTCCTGGCCGCCGGCTGTCCCTACTTAAGCCCCCCTCCTGGGCGCCGGCTGTCCCTACTTAAGCCCCACTCCTGGGCGCCGGCTGTCCCTACTTAAGCCCCCCTCCTGGGCGCCGGCTGTCCCTACTTAAGCCCCCCTCCTGGGCGCCGGCTGTCCCTACTTAAGCCCCCCTCCTGGGCGCCTGCTTTCCCTACTTAAGCCCCCCTCATGGGCGCCTGCTTTCCCTACTTAAGCCCCCCTCCTGGGCGCCAGCTTTCCCTACTTAAGCCCCTCTCCTGGGCGCCGGCTGTCCCTACTTACGCCCCCCTAATGGGCGCCGGCTGTCCCTACTAAAGCCCCCCTAATGGGCGCCGGCTGTCACTACTTAAGCCCCCTAATGGGCCGCCGGCTGTCACTACTTAAGCCCCCTAATGGGCGCCGGCTGTCCCTACTTAAGCCCCCCTAATGGGCGCCGGCTGTCCCTACTTAAGCCCCCCCTAATGGGCGCCGGCTGTGCCTACTTAAGCCCCCCTAATGGGCGCCGGCTGTGCCTACTTAAGCCCCCCTAATGGGCGCCGGCTGTGCCTACTTAAGCCCCCCTAATGGGCGCCGGCTGTCCCTACTTAAGCCCCCCTCCTGGGAGCCGGCTGTCCCTACTTAAGCCCCCCTCCTGGGCGCCGGCTGTCCCCTACTTAAGCCCCCCTCCTGGGTGCCGGCTGTCCCTACTTAATCCCCCCTCCTGGGCGCCGGCTGTCCCTACTTAAGCCCCCCTAATGGGCGTCGGCTGTCCCTACTTAAGCCCCCTAATGGGCGTCGGCTGTCCCTACTTAAGCCCCCCTAATGGGCGCCGGCTGTCTCTACTTAAGCCCCCCTCCTGGGCGCCGGCTGTCCCTACTTAAGCCCCCCTCCTGGGCGCCGGCTGTCCCTACTTAAGCCCCCTCCTGGGCGCCGGCTGTCCCTACTTAAGCCCCCCTAATGGGCGCCGGCTGTCCCTACTTAAGCCCCCCTCGTGGGCGCCGGCTGTCCCCTACTTAATCCCCCCTCCTGGGCGCCGGCTGTCCCTACTTAATCCCCCCTCCTGGGCGCCGGCTGTCCCTACTTAATCCCCCTCCTGGGCGCCGGCTGTCCCTACTTAAGCCCCCCTCCTGGGCGCCGGCTTTCCCTACTTAAGCCCCCCTCCTGGCTGCCGGCTTTCCCTACTTAAGCCCCCCTCCTGGCCGCCGGCTTTCCCTACTTAAGCCCCCCTCCTGGCCGCCGGCTGTCCCTACTTAAGCCCCCCTCCTGGGCGCCGGGCTGTCCCTACTTAAGCCCCCCTCCTGGGCGCCGGCTGTCCCTACTTAAGCCCCCCTCCTGGGCGCCGGCTGTCCCTACTTAAGCCCCCCTCCTGGCGCCGGCTGTCCCTACTTAAGCCCCCCCTCCTCGGCGCCGGCTTTCCCTACTTAAGCCCCCCTCCTGGGCGCCGGCTGTCCCTACTTAAGCCCCCCTAATGGGCGCCGGCTGTCCCTACTTAAAGCCCCCCTCATGGACGCCGGCTGTCCCTACTTAAGCCCCCCACATGGGCGCCGGCTGTCCCTACTTAAGCCCCCCTCATGGACGCCGGCTGTCCCTACTTAAGCCCCCCACATGGGCGCCGGCTGTCCCTACTTAAGCCCCCCTCCTGGGCGCCGGCTGTCCCTACTTAATCCCCCCTCCTGGGCGCCGGCTGTCCCTACTTAATCCCCCCTCCTGGGCGCCGGCTGTCCCTACTTAAGCCCCCCTCCCTGGGCGCCGGCTTTCCCTACTTAAGCCCCCCTCCTGGCTGCCGGCTTTCCCTACTTAAGCCCCCCTCCTGGCCGCCGGCTTTCCTACTTAAGCCCCCTCCTGGCCGCCGGCTTTCCCTACTAAGCCCCCTCCTGGCCGCCGGCTGTCCCTACTTAAGCCCCCCTCCTGGGCGCCGGCTGTCCCTACTTAAGCCCCCCTCCTGGGCGCCGGCTGTCCCTACTTAAGCCCCCCTCCTGGGCGCCGGCTGTCCCTACTTAAGCCCCCTCCTGGGCGCCGGCTGTCCCTACTTAAGCCCCCCTCCTGGGCGCCGGCTGTCCCTACTTAAGCCCCCCCTCCTCGGCGCCGGCTGTCCCTACTTAAGCCCCCCTCCTGGGCGCTGGCTTTCCCTACTTAAGCCCCCCTCCTGGGCGCCGGCTGTCCCTACTTAAGCCCCCCTAATGGGCGCCGGCTGTCCCTACTTAAGCCCCCCTCATGGACGCCGGCTGTCCCTACTTAAGCCCCCCTCCTGGGCGCCGGCTGTCCCTACTTAAGCCCCCCTCCTCGGCGCCGGCTGTCCCTACTTAAGCCCCCCTCCTGGGCGCCGGCTTTCCCTACTTAAGCCCCCCTCCTGGGCGCCGGCTGTCCCTACTTAAGCCCCCCTAATGGGCGCAGGCTGTCCCTACTTAAGCCCCACTGCTGGGCGCCGGCTGTCCCTACTTAAGCCCCACTGCTGGGTGCCGGCTGTCCCTACTTAAGCCCCCCCTCCTGGGCGCCGGCTTTCCCTACTTAAGCCCCCCTCCTGGCTGCCCGGCTTTCCCTACTTAAGCCCCCCTCCTGGCCGCCGGCTTTCCCTACTTAAGCCCCCCTCCTGGCCGCCGGCTTTCCCTACTTAAGCCCCCCTCCTGGCCGCCGGCTGTCCCTACTTAAGCCCCCCTCCTGGGCGCCGGCTGTCCCTACTTAAGCCCCCCTCCTGGGCGCCGGCTGTCCCTACTTAAGCCCCCCTCCTGGGCGCCGCTGTCCCTACTTAAGCCCCCCTCCTGGGCGCCGGCTGTCCCTACTTAAGCCCCCCTCCTGGGCGCCGGCTGTCCCTACTTAAGCCCCCCTCCTCGGCGCCGGCTGTCCCTACTTAAGCCCCCCTCCTGGGCGCTGGCTTTCCCTACTTAAGCCCCCCTCCTGGGCGCCGGCTGTCCCTACTTAAGCCCCCCTAATGGGCGCCGGCTGTCCCCTACTTAAGCCCCCCTCATGGACGCCGGCTGTCCCTACTTAAGCCCCCCTCCTGGGCGCCGGCTGTCCCTACTTAAGCCCCCCTCCTCGGCGCCGGCTGTCCCTACTTAAGCCCCCCTCCTGGGCGCCGGCTTTCCCTACTTAAGCCCCCCTCCTGGGCGCCGGCTGTCCCCTACTTAAGCCCCCCTAATGGGCGCAGGCTGTCCCTACTTAAGCCCCACTGCTGGGCGCCGGCTGTCCCTACTTAAGCCCCACTGCTGGGTGCCGGCTGTCCCTACTTAAGCCCCACTGCTGGGCGCCGGCTGTCCCTACTTAAGCCCCACTGCTGGGCGCCGGCTGTCCTACTTAAGCCTCACTGCTGGGCGCCGGCTGTCCCTACTTAAGGCCCCACTGCTGGGCGCCGGCTGTCCCCTTACTTAAGCCCCCATCATGGGCGCCGGCTGTCCCTACTTAAGCCCCCCCTAATGGGCGCCGGCTGTCCCTACTTAAGCCCCCCTCCTGGGCGCCGGCTGTCCCTACTTAAGCCCCCCTCCTGGGCGCCGGCTGTCCCTACTTAAGCCCCCCTCCTGGGCGCCGGCTGTCCCTACTTAAGCCCCACTCCTGGGCACTGGCTGTCCCCTACTTGAGCCCCCCTCCTGGGCGCCGGCTGTCCCTACTTAAGCCCCCCTCCTGGGCGCCGGCTTGTCCCTACTTAAGCCCCCCCTCCTGGGCGCCGGCTGTCCCTACTTAAGCCCCCCTCCTGGGCGCCGGCTGTCCCTACTTAAGCCCCACTCCTGGGCGCCGGCTGTCCCCTACTTAAGCCCCCCTCCTGGGCGCCGGCTGTCCCTACTTAAGCCCCCCTCCTGGGCGCCGGCTGTCCCTACTTAAGCCCCCCTCCTGGGCGCCGGCTTTCCCTACTTAAGCCCCCCTCCTGGGCGCCGGCTGTCCCTACTTAAGCCCCCTAATGGGCGCCGGCTGTTCCTACTTAAGCCCCCCTCCTGGGCGCCGGCTGTCCCTACTTAAGCCCCCCTAATGGGCGCCGGCTGTCCCTACTTAAGCCCCCCTCCTGGGTGTGGCTGTCCTTAAGCCCCCGAAATTGGCGCCGGCTGTCCCTACTTAAGCCCCCCTGATGGGCACCAGCTGTCCCTACTTAAGCCCCCTAATGGGCGCTGGCTGTCCCTACTTAAGCCCCCCTAATGGGCGCAGGCTGTCCCTACTTAAGCCCCCCTAATGGGCGCAGGCTGTCCCTACTTAAGCCCCCCTACTGGGCGCCGGCTGTCCCTACTTAAGCCCCCCTAATGGGCGCCGGCTGTCCCTACTTAAGCCCCCCTCCTGGGCACCGGCTGTCTCTACTTAAGCCCCCCTCCTGGGGCGCCAGCTGTCACTACTTAAGCCCCCCTCCTGGGCGCCGGCTGTCCCTACTTAAACCCCCTTATGGGCGCCGGCTGTCCCTACTTAAGCCCCCCTAATGGGCGCCGGCTGTCCCTACTTAAGCCCCCCTCATGGGCGCCGGCTGTCCCTACTTAAGCCCCCCACATGGGCGCCGGCTGTCCCTACTTAAGCCCCCCTCATGGGCGCCGGCTGTCCCTACTTAAGCCCCCTCTCCTGGGCGCCGGCTTTCCCTACTTAAGCCCCCCTAATGGGCGCAGGCTGTCCCTACTAAAGCCCCCCTAATGGGCGCAGGCTGTCCCTACTTAAGCCCCCCTAATGGGCGCCGGCTGTCCATACTTAAACCCACTTAATGGGCGCCGGCTGTCCTTACTTAAGCCCCCCTAATGGGCGCCGGCTGTCCCTACTTAAGCCCCCCTAATGGGAGCCGGCTGTCCCCTACTTAAGCCCCCCTAATGGGCGCCGGATGTCCCTACTTAAGACCCCCTAATGGGCGCAGGCTGTCCCTACTTAAGCCCCCCTAATGGGAGCCGGCTGTCCCTACTTAAGCCCCCCCTAATGGGAGCCGGAAGTCCCTACTTAAGACCCCCTAATAAGCGCCGGCTGTCCCTACTAAAGCCGGCTGTCCCTACTTAAGCCCCCCTCCTGGGCGCCGGCTGTCCCTACTTAAGCCCCCCTCCTGGGCGCCGGCTTTCCCTACTTAAGCCCCCCTAATGGGCGCAGGCTGTCCCTAAATAAGCCCCCCTAATCGGCGCAGGCTGTCCCTACTTAAGCCCCACTACTGGGCGCCGGCTGTCCTTACTTAAGCCCCCCTAATGGGCGCCGGCTGTCCCTACTTAAACCCCCCTAATGGGGCGCCGGCTGTCCCTACTTAAAACCCCCCTAATGGGCGCCGGCTGTCCCTACATAAGCCCCACTGCTGGGCGCCGGCTGTCCCTACTTAAGCCCCCCTCATGGGCGCCGGCTGTCCCTACTTAAGCCCCCCTAATGGGCGCCGGCTGTCCCTACTTAAGCCCCCCCTCTGGGCGCCGGCTGTCCCTACTTAAGCCCCCCTCCTGGGCGCCGGCTGTCCCTACATGAGCCCCCCTACTGGGCGCCGGCTTTCCATACTTAAGCCCCTCTAATGGGAGCCGGCTGTCCCTACTTAAGCCCCCCTAATGGGCGCCGGCTGTCCCTACTTAAGCCCCCCTCATGGGCGCCGGCTGTCCCTACTTAAGCCCCCCTCATGGGCGCCGGCTGTCCCTACTTAAGCCCCACTCCTGGGCGCCGGCTGTCCCTACTTAAGCCCCCCTCCTGGGCGCCGGCTGTCCCTACTTAAGCCCCCCCTAATGGGCGCCGGCTGTCCCTACTTAAGCCCCCCCTCTGGGCGCCGGCTGGTCCCTACTTAAGCCCCCCTCCTGGGCGCCGGCTGTCCCTACATGAGCCCCCCTACTGGGCGCCGGCTTTCCATACTTAAGCCCCTCTAATGGGAGCCGGCTGTCCCTACTTAAGCCCCCCTAATGGGCGCCGGCTGTCCCTACTTAAGCCCCCCTCATGGGCGCCGGCTGTCCCTACTTAAGCCCCCCTCATGGGCGCCGGCTGTCCCTACTTAAGCCCCACTCCTGGGCGCCGGCTGTCCCTACTTAAGCCCCCCTCCTGGGCGCCGGCTGTCCCTACTTAAGCCCCCCTCCTGGGCGCCGGCTGTCCCTACTTAAGCCCCCCCTCCTGGGCGCCTGCTTTCCCTACTTAAGCCCCCCTCCTGGGCGCCGGCTTTCTCTACTTAAGCCCCTCTCCTGGCCGCCGGCTGTCCCTACTTAAGCCCCCCTCCTGGGCGCCGGCTGTCCCTACTTAAGCCCCACTCCTGGGCGCCGGCTGTCCCTACTTAAGCCCCCCTCCTGGGCGCCGGCTGTCCCTACTTAAGCCCCCCTCCTGGGCGCCGGCTGTCCCTACTTAAGCCCCCCTCCTGGGCGCCTGCTTTCCCTACTTAAGCCCCCCTCATGGGCGCCTGCTTCCCTACTTAAGCCCCCCTCCTGGGCGCCAGCTTTCCCTACTTAAGCCCTCTCCTGGGCGCCGGCTGTCCCTACTTACGCCCCCCTAATGGGCGCCGGCTGTCCCTACTAAAGCCCCCCTAATGGGCGCCGGCTGTCACTACTTAAGCCCCCTAATGGGCGCCGGCTGTCCACTACTTAAGCCCCCCTAATGGGCGCCGGCTGTCCCTACTTAAGCCCCCCTAATGGGCGCCGGCTGTCCCTACTTAAGCCCCCCCTAATGGGCGCCGGCTGTGCCTACTTAAGCCCCCCTAATGGGCGCCGGCTGTGCCTACTTAAGCCCCCCTAATGGGCGCCGGCTGTGCCTACTTAAGCCCCCCTAATGGGCGCCGGCTGTCCCCTACTTAAGCCCCCCTCCTGGGCGCCGGCTGTCCCTACTTGAGCCCCCCTCCTGGGCGCCGGCTGTCCCTACTTGAGCCCCCCTCCTGGGCGCCGGCTGTCCCTACTTAATCCCCCCTCCTGGGCGCCGGCTGTCCCTACTTAAAGCCCCCCTAATGGGCGTCGGCTGTCCCTACTTAAGCCCCCTAATGGGCGTCGGCTGTCCCTACTTAAGCCCCCCTAATGGGCGCCGGCTGTCTCTACTTAAGCCCCCCTCCTGGGCGCCGGCTGTCCCTACTTAAGCCCCCCTCCTGGGCGCCGGCTGTCCCTACTTAAGCCCCCTCCTGGGCGCCGGCTGTCCCTACTTAAGCCCCCTCCTGGGCGCCGGCTGTCCCTACTTAAGCCCCCCTAATGGGCGCCGGCTGTCCCTACTTAAGCCCCCCTCGTGGGCGCCGGCTGTCCCTACTTAATCCCCCCCTCCTGGGCGCCGGCTGTCCCTACTTAATCCCCCCTCCTGGGCGCCGGCTGTCCCTACTTAATCCCCCCTCCTGGGCGCCCGGCTGTCCCTACTTAAGCCCCCCTCCTGGGCGCCGGCTTTCCCTACTTAAGCCCCCTCCTGGCTGCCGGCTTTCCCTACTTAAGCCCCCCTCCTGGCCGCCGGCTTTCCCTACTTAAGCCCCCCTCCTGGCCGCCGGCTGTCCCTACTTAAGCCCCCCTCCTGGGCGCCGGCTGTCCCTACTTAAGCCCCCCTCCTGGGCGCCGGCTGTCCCTACTTAAGCCCCCCTCCTGGGCGCCGGCTGTCCCTACTTAAGCCCCCTCCTGGGCGCCGGCTGTCCCTACTTAAGCCCCCCTCTCGGCGCCGGCTTTCCCTACTTAAGCCCCCTCCTGGGCGCCGGCTGTCCCTACTTAAGCCCCCCTAATGGGCGCCGGCTGTCCCTACTTAAGGCCCCCCTCATGGACGCCCGGCTGTCCCTACTTAAGCCCCCCACGTGGGCGCCGGCTGTCCCTACTTAAGCCCCCCTCATGGACGCCGGCTGTCCCTACTTAAGCCCCCCACATGGGCGCCGGCTGTCCCTACTTAAGCCCCCCTCCTGGGCGCCGGCTGTCCCTACTTAATCCCCCCTCCTGGGCGCCGGCTGTCCCTACTTAATCCCCCCTCCTGGGCGCCGGCTGTC